>NC_073381.1:68530434-68555434 GCF_028641065.1 Leucoraja erinaceus | reverse complement strand
AAGTATGGCAGCCCTATTATTCTTGCAAATCTCATAATCTTCCTGCATATTTTTCCCTTTAATTTCCATTGACTATTTAGGGGGATATAGTAGGACCCAACAAGGTGATCAACCCCTTTTTATTTTTCAGCTCCATCATGAGGTCTTACTGGATGATCCCTCTAATTTAATCTCAGACTACTGCTGTGATATTCAAAATGCCAGAAGTGCAACTCAGCTGTCTCTCGCTCCTCCACCTGTATCCTGCCTGCAACAAGCTGGCAGTCCTGTTCCTCCCTTAGCCACGTTTTTATATTGGCTGTAATATTTCAAACCCATGTACCTTTCTCTCGATGTCCTGAGTTTCATCCAATAGTGTTTCCTCACTCCCTGACATGCTACTGCCTGTTTTGTCTAGTAGACTTGCTGTCGTCGAGTTTTGTATCAACTTTTGTGTAAGTTGCCTCACTAATGCTTTGAATCCACCCTCCTGCCAATCTATTTTAGAGATTCAAGAGACTTCAGATGCTGAAATCTGGTGCAACAAACAATCTTGGATTAATTCAGCGAGTTGAGCTGCATTTATGGGGGGAAAGGGGGGGGGGAGGAGGAATAGTTGATGTTTCAGGTCGAGGCCCTGTATCAGGACTGGAGTCCCTCAGGCAGATTGTTTGTTGTTTGAGATCTAATTTCCTGGTGCCTGAGCTCAGCTTTAATCCGTTCCAAATCCATGCAAACACAAGAATTTAATATCCGTGCTATGTTTGTTAGCTGCCTTTTCTATGACCTTCTTTGATGCCAAAGAACCTAATCAAAATAAATCCTAAGCTAAATTGGACATGAGTTTGTGCTCTCTCATAACATAAAATAGGAACTGCGATTTAATGACCTGACTAACTCTGTGGTTGTCAATCCTGCATGTATGTATTTTACACTCCTGTTTCGGGGGAAATTTGCTGTTAAGATTATTATAGAAATTGAATTTATTGAAGAAGAACACACATTGATGTGCTTCAATGCCACTTGTTTTGTCTAATTGTTTGTTGTTTACCCACCTCCCATCCTCACCCTTGACTATCTCTGCCCAATGTAAATTATCTGACAAATCATAATTTCTTCAATTATAGCAAATGTAATTTTAGTTTACACCACAGTTTTCAGTCCTTTCCCACAGACTGCATCTTCAGTTCTTTCCCTCAGATTATATCCTTGGCCAGCAATTTTTGCAGACTTTTAGACAGCTCATCCTATTAAGTAACAGTAACATTGATCTCAAACTCTTGTCTATGTTAACTCATTAAATAAAATGTAATTCTGGACCAAAGAAGCAATCATTGAAGAACAGCAGGAGTTTCTTTGGGCTTTTCTAAAATCAGCCTTTGTCCTGGAAACATGCAGAGAGATTAGGTGGTACCCATATGACTTGATATGAAAATATGGAGCAGTCCTTTAAACTGTGTCGACTGTATGTGATGAATTAATTTGTCAACTTAATATTTTAGCTGTATAGTTCAGTCCTGGTCACTGCTGACGTTTCAAATACATTGCTGATAAATTACCACACCAAACAACAGGGACACTAAGGGGTATTCGTACTTGAATTTCAAATTCATGAAATGCATCCCAATTGAATAAGTTCTGGGATTGTGCTTGATTCCTTAACTGAGCCATGAACATTAAACTTTTATTTTAATTCCATAGACAATCCTCAAGTGAATGAAGTACACAACAAGAATGAAAAACTTGTGTCTTTTCTGAAAGATGTTTACGTTGATTCAACAGATTCTCCTTCAAAGGTAAACATTGTAAAAGATGCACAGCAGTAAATGTTTGTCTCGACCCGAAACGTCACCCATTCCTTCTCTCCAGAGATGCTGCCTGGCCTGCTGAGTTTCTCCAGCATTTTGTGTCTATCTTCAGTTTAAACCAGTATCCGCAGTTCCTTCTTACACACAGTGAATGTTTTGTGTGTGGTGGGGGGGGGGGGGAAGGAAGAATGAAATAATTTAGCCTCTGAAATAACTTAGCTTGGGTAGTTTTAAAACTGGTAAAACTATCAGTTGTAGCACATTGACAATTCTACAATTATTATTTTTTTGATAGGTTCTAAACTAAATAATATATAATTTATTAGAAAAATGCCATGTATTCCTTTAGATTGAGTCAGTTATGAATATGCTGATGCTCTGGTGTTTATTGCCCAATGTCAGCTGTGCCTCAGTTAGGAGCAGTCATAATTTTGGTTTAAGACCTAATCAACATTGCCACTCTGGTCCAAATCCAAGGGAGTGCTTCGCCGGGGAATTATCCCTGTTGTCCTGGTCCGTCATTCACTGCCACCTAAAATAGAGTATCAAATCATTATCACTTTGCAACTTGTGGACTTAGCTTGCTGCATGAAATGTAGGTACCACTTTGTCTTCATTCCCATTGTGGTTACAGGTAAAACATACTTCATCGGTTGTTAAGAGTTTCGTGAAGTCTTGAAAGGGACATTAAAATGCTGTATAATTGGAGGTCTTTTTTTTCCTCAATCCCTCCTCTAATCTCAATGTCACAAATGTTGAGTAGGTAAGATCTGAAACTCATTGCCTGTAATTCATGTAAACAGAATCAATTAGTGGTTTCAAATTGGATAAGCAGTTGAGAGAAATAATTTGCAAGGCTCTGGGGGTATGGTGAAATGAGATAGCCCTACCAGAATCTTGACAATACCAATTGGCTTGACAAAGTGACGGCATGCATCTCGATAAAAGGCATTGGTGAAGCATATAGGTTTGTATGAAAATCTGGCTATTCCTGTGACCCTCTTTTCCAATGTGTGAGTCTATAAATTGTCAGAATGATTATATTTCACACAGAATGTGTACTCAGACTCGGGTTGAGGAATACTTGAATGCTATTTAACATAATTTCTCTGCCAGAGGAGATATTTAAGGTTGGTACTATAGCAATATTTAAAAGACATTTAGACAGGAACATGCATATGAAAGGTTTAGAGGGATATGGGCCAAAAACGGGCAGATGGGACTCGTGTACATGCAGCATCTTGGTTGGCATAGGCAAGTTAGGCTGAGGAGCCTTTTTCCTTGCTGTATGACTCTCTGACCAAATGTTTCTCAAAGATCTGGGAATCAAGAAGGTTTAGAAGATCAGGAACCTTCTAATTGAATACCATTAATAAGATCAGATGAACTCAAGGAAGAAATGTAATTTTGTACAAGATATTTCAGTTGATTGTTATTTATGGGCTGGATCTTAAAACTCAAGAGAATTTCTTCAGCAAGTCTAACTTGATTTGGTAGCATGTCTGTCCATGGTGTGGAGAAATCTTAATATTTCAAAATTAACATCTTAGTGTTGAAGTATTGAAACCACTAAAACATAATACAATTCTGTTCTCTTTTGTTTAGAATATTTGCTTTGAGAAATCTTAATTATTTTTGCACTATCTTTTCATGTGTAACTCATTTAGTAACAGTGTCTACGTTTTGTCCACTTTACAAGATGTCAATAGCAGACGTAGGCTTGGTTTCACTGACCTATTTGAGTTATCTCTTATTGATTATGCATCTCGAATTTGAGCTTTACCGACTTTAACAATGGTTTAGAAGGTTTGTGTGAAGGCTTTTTGAATTGAGAAATTAAATGGATGGCTTTCGAATCAATAAAATCTTAAAAGTGAGACCACTTACTGCAACACCAAATTAATTTATTCTGTGCATCACCAAGTACCCTGATTCAAAGACCAGATTAGAGAGCATTGTTAAATTTCCACTGTAAAAAAAATGCAGAGAGGTGCTGAAGTGCACCGGAAGCTTTACCAAAAGTGAGAGCCGTTTTCAGCCGTCCCTGTTAACTCAGTTGTGCAGCAGAGCAGGTATTGAAGGAGCTCCGGAACGGAGAAAGCAAAAGCCTTGTTTTACACTCCTTTGCTGTGTTAGTCTTTCTGTATGCCATTTATGAAAAAAGTGATAAAATCTTGGTATGCAATTGTTGTTTTCTTTTTTCTTGTTATGTTTGTATTGTAACTGGTTATATTAAAAGCAATACATTGTTTGTATCTGAAATTGGTTCCACCTGTTTGAAGTGAACCTAGAACACAGTTGCAGAACATGAAGATGTCTCTGTAAATCAGATAAAAAATGGACTGTTTGATACAAAGCCTTGATAATCAACTTTTAAAAGCACACGTTGAAAGAAGACTCAACGTGCTGGAGTAACTCAGTGAGTCAGGCAACATTTCTGGAAAACATAAATAGGTGATGTTTTGGGTTGGGCCCCTTCTTCAGACTGAAAGGAGGACAGCATAGTAAATCAAACAGTTTGTCCAGTGTAGTGAATTAAACAACACTGGAATTAAACAATTTCCATGCATGCTGATTTGAAGAAAGTACTTATAATTTTGAAATATGTAATATACATGTTTATCTAAATATTGATTAGATCTGTGCACTGGCATCATCTACCCCTGTATGTTGAGTTGTGAATATTTCATTAATCCTTTTATGGTCAAGTTGGGCTTATTGTCAATTGCACAAGTGCGATGATGTACAGGTTACATTGAGATTCTTGATTGCAGCATTTTCACAGGCATGTAGGCTCAGACAAACAGACAAAAACATAATTTAGACATAAATTCTACAGAACAATGAAAATAATCTATCAAAACCAAATTAGTTCAAACCACAATTAGAAACAAGTCCATGATAGTGCAAGAAGACAGATACAAAACATTGGAGCAACTCAGGAGGTCAGGCAATAGCTCTGGAGAAGAATAGGTGACGTTTCGAGTCGGAACTCTTCTTCCAACCCTGAAGGATCCCAACCCGAAAAGTAACCTATTCCTTTTATCCAGAGATGCTGCAAGACCCGCTGAGTTACTCCAGCACTTTGTGTCTATCTTTGGTATAAACCAGCATCTGCAGTTCCTTCCTATACATGGTAGTGCAGGAGTTGGTCTGAGGTGATCCTGAAGTTGGATCAGGAAGAGTTTATGTCTGTTTCGTCTGTTATAATACATTTGATTTAAAATAGGTTGCTTTATCAGCTGAGCTTTTTGCAAGATGCTGAAACTTCCAATTGTTTGAAGCAGCTGTTCAGGAAAAATGTAACAGGCACTTGGTGATGTTGATGAAGGAGAGCCTCTGGATCTGTGAAAAGGCAAATTGTATTTGATCAACGTGATAACTTATTGATGATGTTATAATGATTCAAAGTAACATTAGCAAATTTGTAGATGACACAAAGCTGGGTGGCAGTGTGAACTGTGAGGAGGATGCTATGAGAATGCAGGGTGACTTGAACAGGTCGGGTGAATGGGCAGATGCATGGCAGATGCAGTTTAATGTGAATAAATGTGAGGTTATCCACTTTGGTAGCAAAAACAGGAAGGCAGATTATTATCTAAATGGTGTTGTTGGGAAAAGGGGATGTACAATGGGATCTGGGGGTCCTTGTTCATCAGTCAATGAAAGTAAGCATGCAGGTACTGCAGGCAGTGAAGAAAACGAATGGCATGTTGGCCATAACAAGACGAGTTGAATATAGGAGCTAAGAGGTCCTTCTGCAGTTGTACAGGGCCCTAGTGAGACCACACCTGGAGTATTGTGTGCAGTTTTGGTCCCCTAAATTGAGGAAGGACATTCTTGCTATTGACGGAGTGCAGCGTAGGTTTACAAAGTTAATTCCCGGGATGGCAGGACTGTCATATGCTGAGTCAAAGGAGTGGCTGGGTATACTCTGGAATTTAGAAGGATGAGAGGGAATCTTATTGAAACGCATAAGATTATTAAGGGTTTGGACACGCTAGAGGCAGGAAACATGTTCCCGGTGTTGGGGGAATTCAGAAGCAGGGTCCACAGTTTAACAATAAGGAGTAAGCCATTTAGAACAGAGATGAGGAAACACTTTTTGACACAGAGAGTTGCGAGTCTGGAATTCTCTGCCTCAGAGGGCGGTGGAGGCCGGTTCTCTGGATACTTTCAAGAGACAGCTAGATAAGGCTCTTAAAGATAGTGGAGTCAGGGGATATGGGGAGAAGGCAGGAACGGGGTACTGATTGGGGATGATCAGCCATGATCACATTGAATGGCGGTGCTGGCTCGAAGGGCCAAATGGCCTACTCCTGCACCTATTGTTTATAATGGAGGCGTGATGAAAGGAACATAGTAGACATTGTGTATGGTTTTCAGAAGAGATTTATCACAGTCAGCAGGTAAAAGGTTAGTTGATAAAATTGAGGGGGGTGGGTAGAGGGTTGCGTGGAGAAGAGTCAGTGAACTGATTTTCTTTTAAATGCTTTGAGGTCAAAAAACAAAGGCATGGCAAATTGTGGAGGGGACTGGGAGGCTGGTACACAATTATATACCAAGTGATGAATGGTAGGACCTCTGTTATCTTTGGTATAAATTACTGGGTGTAGATGTGCAGTGACAAATTTTGAAATACACTGATTACAAAATCTGGATGAGGAAGAAAGCAATAGATTTCCTGAAAACAGAAAAGCTAAAATTAGCAAGGCGATGGATACAATTTAATTTAGATGAGTGTAGATTGGCAGATGAGGAGAGATGGCGTAGTACTTATCTGCAGAAGCAAAGGATACCAAGAATATATCTTTGTACAATTTTGAGGTGGCGAACAAAGGTGTATGAATAGAATACTGAAACAGGGAAATTATGTTGAACATGTACAAAACACCAATTAGGCTACTGCTGGAATACTGTGTAAGTTGGCCGAGAGCAGGTGCATAAAGGTTTTTTATAGAGTTGTTCCAGAGATGAGGAATTTCAGTTTGACTGAAGAGTAAAGAAGTTACATAACAAATGTAACAGGGATTAATAAGATCATGAAGGGATTTGAATGACGTAAACAGAGGGGAGATGCTCCGATGAGTGGATTGTTTAAGGATGAGGAGACACAATTTTAAAGTGTTTGGTGGCCCTTACTGGGGGGGATGCAAATAATGATTATGATCAGGATCTCGCTGCCTGTGGGGATTGTGGAATTTGAAGTGATTAAGGAATCACTTTCCACTGGAAATTGGACAGGTCTTTGAGGGGAAATCATTTTCAGGGTAACCGGGAAAGATCAGGACAAAAAGATTGATTGGTTTGGGCTAGAAAAAAGCCCACATGGATTGAATAACTGTAGGAAAGAACTGCAGATGCTGGTTTAAATCGAAGATATTCACAAAATGCTGGAGTAACTCTGGAGAGAAGGAATGGGTGATGTTTCGGGTCGAGACCTTTCTTCCAACTGATGTCGGGAGTGGGCGGGACAGAGATAGAATGTAGTCGGAGACAGACTGGTGGGGGAACTAGAAGTTAGAGAAGGATATAATAACGTCTTATGATTTCTATTGCATGTATTGCGGTTGACAGTAGTGTCTTCATCGAAAGGACTGTTGTCTAAAGGGAGCACAGACATTTTACAGGTATTACTTTTTTGCTTTTACAGAACCTGCTAATTGATGAAAAATCTAAGCAAGTGCCGCAGTACAGACTTCCCAAAGCCACTTTGAATTATGAACCTTTTGGTATTAAACGTGTTCCAAAAGGCAAGCTGAGCATTGTGGAAGCTCTTACAGTACTCAACAACCACAAGCTCCAATCTCAAGTATGGACTGCTGATAAAATAGCTGAAGAATACAGTCTAGAACTTCAATATGTTAAAGGATTGCTGGAATTTTTCAAACCGTTTGAAATAAAATTGCTACCTCCAAAGCAAGACAAAAAAGAACAGATAACTGCAAGATAACAAATATATACACAATTTCAGTCAATATATTTAATTCTATAAAAATAGGCACCAAATGTTTAATTTCTATATTTAAGATTTACAACCTGTTCACTTTAAAGGAATATTATTGGATATTGTGTGTAAAGCTTTAGACCTATGCTGAGACCTGTGAATAAATTGGTCCGGAACTATTTGTGTATTGGGCAAGAACAACATCACAATATATTATCACAAGAGTTTAGTGTTTTCCACATGGCTGCATCATAGCAATATATCTCTTTAATGTCAAGCTTTCATAACACTGTGAAAGTGCAGCCACTCAGGACATGTAGATCTGGATCATCATACATTGTAGATTTTGGTTTATATTTAAAATTATTAGTTTATTTATGTTTTCTGCCTATTTTGGTTTCAATGAATGCTCCTTCATAATGTTCCAAATATTGACTGGATGTTTGCTCAAAAAAGTGGGTAGATCAAAATATGGCATAGTGAGCAGGTTTGTTTTTGATTATGGAAATGTTGAAGAAAGGTGTGGTGCAAATTAAAATGTCTATTTCCTATACATCTTGCAAATGTATGTAAAACCAAACCAGAGATGCACTGATATAATTTATGCCTTGGCTGTAATATTGTAAATCCAAATGGATAATACCAGATTTTGAAAGTTTCGATGGGACATATTTCATTTTGTTCTCATTTGAATTCATTCATGAAGATAGTTTGAATTTTTCAGGCAGTGAAATTTCAAATTGTTTGCTACTTTGGATCATTCATCCAAAAAATAATGCAAAGTTACTGACAGGAATCAAATAAATCTTTCTCACCCTAGTGAGATGTTTGTGCGATTAAGCTCCGCTTCATTGATATGAACAGATAACTAACCATCATTTCAGTGTGAATTGCGGGAGTGCCGCAATGTTGGAGGTGCCGTTTTATGGATATGATAAAATACCTTATTCTTCCTCTGGGAACACATATCAAAGCAACAATGAAAGAACAAGGGAAGCTGTCCTCGGTCCTAATCGACACTCAGCCAAAACCACTAAAGCCATTTATCTCATTGCTATTTGTGGCTCTGTTGGGTAAATTGACTGCCTTATTTACTTACATTTCAATAAAAATACTAGTTTTCAAGTCAAGTCAAGTCAAGTCAAGTCAAGTTTATTTGTCACATACACATACGAGATGTGCAGTGAAATGAAAGTGGCAATGCTCGCGGAACAACAAAACAACCAAACAAATTATAAACACAATCATAACACACATATTATTTTACATAATAAATAATAGAAGGAAAAACGTTCTGTACAGTTAGTCCCTGGTGAGAAAGGCGTTTACAGTCCGAATTGCCTCTGGGAAGAAACTCCTTCTCAACCTCTCCGTTCTCACTGCATGGCAACGGAGGCGTTTGCCTGACCGTAGCGGCTGGAACAGTCTGTTGCAGGGGTGGAAGAGGTCTCTCATGATTTTGTTTGCTCTGGAGTTGCACCTCCTGTTGTATAGTTCCCATAGTGCGTTCGGCCGAACGCACTACTCTCTGCAGAGCCTTCTTGTCCTTGGCAGAGCAATTCCCGAACCAGATGGTAATGTTCCCGGACAAGATGCTTTCCACCGCCGCTGCGTAGAAGCACTGGAGGATCCTCGGAGACACTCTGAATTTCCTCAATTGCCTGAGGTGGTAAAGGCGCTGCCTTGCCTTACTCACCAGTGCTGAGGCGTGTGATGACCATGTCATATCCTCAGAGATGTGGACTCCCAGATATTTAAAACAGTTCACCCTATCCACAGGATCCCCATTTATACTCAAGGGAGTGTACGTCCTCGGATGATGTGCCCTCCTAAAGTCCATGATCAGCTCCTTCGTTTTTTTGATGTTCAAGAGGAGGCTGTTCTCCTGGCACCAGAGTGCTAGATCAGCCACCTCCTCCCGGTAGGCCCTCTCATCATTGTCTGAGATCAGGCCCACCACCACAGTGTCATCAGCAAACTTAATTATTGAATTGGAGCTGAACCTAGCCACACAGTCATGTGTGTACAGGGAGTACAATAGGGGGCTGAGGACGCAACCCTGGGGCGATCCTGTGCTCAGGGTGAGGGACTTCGATGTATTCCCTCCCATCTTGACTACCTGGGGCCTGGCGGTGAGAAAGTCCAGGACCCAGGCACACAGGGAGGTGTTGAGCCCCAACTCCAGTAGCTTCCCGGCCAGTCTGGTGGGGACTATCGTGTTGAAGGCTGAACTGTAGTCTATGAACAGCATCCTCACGTAGCCCCCCTTCTGGCTGTCCAGATGGGAGAGAGCGGTGTGCAAGACCTGGGAGACCGCATCGTCCGTGGACCTGTTCGGACGGTATGCAAACTGCAACGGGTCCATGTTCCGAGGGAGGAAGGCGCAGATGTGATTCTTCACCAGCCTCTCAAAGCATTTCATGACTACCGAGGTAAGGGCCACCGGACGGTAGTCATTCAGGCAGGCTGGGGAGGCATTTTTTGGTACCGGTACAATGATGGATTTTTTTGAAGCAGGCAGGGACCACGGACTTATCCAGGGAGAGGTTGAATAGTGTGAGCACTGGAGCTAGCTGCGTAGCACAGGACTTGAGTACTCGCCCCGGGATGCCATCGGGGCCTGCAGCTTTTCTTGTGTTCACCCGTGTCAGTGCCCTCCTCACGTCGTGCTCGGACAGCGAGAATGTGTGCATATTCCTCCCTTCAGCTTCGGTAGCCAGTCCGCTGTCAGTATTGTCGATAGTCGGCAGACCTGGAGTGGTGTTGCCCCTCTCGAAACGAGCGTAGAAGGAGTTCAGGTCGTCAGCTAGGGAAATTAAACATGCGGATGAGGGAGCGGTTGCTTCGGTAGTTGGTTACAGTCCGTAGCCCCTGCCACAGGCTTCTGGTGTCCTGCTGCTCCATCTGTAACTCCATCTTGTCCCTGTACCTTCTCTTTGCGTCCTTCACCGCCCTTCGCATTCGGTAGGACTCTGCCTTGTAGACGTCCATGTTTCCTGACGCCAAGCCCGAGTTGTAGGCAGCGGTACGAGCATTCAAGGCCACACGAACAGATCTGTCTACCCAGGGTTTTTGGTTCGGGAAGGTGCTAACCCTTACCGTGGGGATGATGTTGTCGGTTATTGTTGCGATGAAGTCCATGACTGCTTCCGCGAACTCACTGACGTCACTGGAACTTGCTTCGAACATATTCCAGTCGACATCACTCAGTGCATCTTGCAGCATGGCCTCTGACTGGTCGGACCACCGCTTTACGTCCCTCGTCTCTATCGCTTCCCGAACTATCCTCTGTTTATATTCCGGCAACAGGAAAATAGCAGCGTGGTCAGATTTTCCTAGGGGAGGGAGTGAAACGGCCTTGTAGCCTTTCCTGAACGGTGTGTAGCAGTGGTCCAAAGTTCTCTCCCCCCTGGTGGCACACGTGATGTGTTGGTAGAAGTTCGGCATGACCTTCTTGAGATTTGATTTATTAAAATCTCCAGCCACCACCATAGCCGCTTCCGGGTACTTGTTTTGATGTCGACATAGCACATCGTGTAGGGCCGATAGTGCCACGTCGGTGTCCGCCTGCGGTGGAATGTAGACGGCTGTGACGATCACTGAGCCGAACTCCCGGGGAAGGTAGAATGGGCGGCATGAGTTTTAAAGTGCTTTTGGACATCCTGGGGTGATGACAGATATTACATGGTACCTTTTTTGTTCAGTTTAGTTGCATTGGTTCTTGTGTGGGGAAATCAAACCTTTTGGACTAATATCTAATGTATGTGACAACATTTTTTTTTAAATGATTGTTTCTGCAGTCATGAGTTGGTACGAGCATTCAAGTAACCAGCAGAGGGAGCAGTTTAACAGCATATGTAGATAAATACAGGTCCATTGATTTTTCCAGCACCTTTGGTTTCAGAGCTTTGCTGGATTATCCGTTTTGCCAGACCAACAGAGGCTATGGACTCCAGGAGGTGTCGAACGGTCTTCCTAGGCTGCCAAGGACCCGAGACACCAGCCCGCAAAGTCAACCTCGGAAGTTGGCAATGGGAATGGATCCGCCGGCTCTGGCTGGGCCGGAGTTCTAGTGCCCCGGCCGCAGGAAGTAACTTCAACCTGCCGATTGGAAATCCAGAAAATCCCAATGAGGTTGAGATTGTGCCTCACCCGGCCTAGGCACCACATTTTCAGGGGGACTTACAGGGAGGATTTCAAGTGCAAGTGTAATTTTGTCCGGATTAAAGGACCGGATCATCAATTGCTGGGAAATCGGTGCCGTCATGTATATATATTCATAGGATATACTTGTTTCACAATCGGGTTCATTAAACTTTTACACTACGTTCTACCTAACACTTTTAGTTTTGATTCTGAGCGCTTCCCATTTGTACTTTACTTAAGCTTGCAGATATGGTAAAAGATTATAAGACATTTTCATATAAATTTATGGAAAATGCTATTTTGTGGCTGTTTCCACATCAATTACTAATTTCTGACTGACAGTGAAAATGGTATCCAGTTAAAAACTGAAAAATTAATAACACCCTTTTACCTGTTCCTAAGTTAAAGTTAACCACAAAGACAAAAGCAAAAACACTACTGGGCATCAGAAAAAAAAGAAAACTCAATAGTTAGTAGGTCAGGCAGCATCTATGCAGAGGTCTATCTAACTTTTCAGCCTGGATAGATCCTTTCAAATATTTTATTTATTCTTTCCTTTTTATATCCCTTTTATTTATTATTTGTGTTTTCCTATTCCTTTCCTAATTATTAAAATATATCATATCTCGCTAACATTTTAGTTAAAATCTGAAATATAAACCTAATTTGTGAGTGGTGGCGCCATAGAGTGTGGCAGCCTCGCCTGCAGCTGTTCGTTCTTTACCCTTTTATTTTTAGTGTGTTAAAAGATTTGTTCTGGAGACCTTTAGTCTTTTTATGCGGGCAAAACCGTTTTTTCCAGTCCCTACCTGGGCGAGGATGCGTCCTTCCTCTGAGCCGCATCTTCGCCCCCTCCTCGCCGGCTCCCACCTTGATTTGCGCGGTCTTTCCTGCCGGAGACCGCCCAGAGCTTTAAGTGCGGAATTTTTCAACAGTCAGGTTTTCGGAGCCCAGCTCCACACAACTCCATACGGCTCCGGCGATCAACGTGGGACCAGCCCCGCAAGGCCATACGGCCCAAGCGACCACATTAGGTCGCGCTTGCCGCATGCTCGTGGGGCAGGCCCTTTAGGTCGCGCTTGCCGCATGGAGTAGCATGCTCGTGGGACAGGCCCTTTAGGTCGCGCTTGCCGCATGGAGTTGCATGCTCGTGGGACAGGCCCTTTAAGCTGCCGCTTTAGCGGCAGCGCAGCATTAAGGTACCATCGCGGATCAGGACGATGCCTTACCCGGGTTACCATGTGGAGCTCCGGAATGCTGGGACTGCCGACTTTAACATCGTGGAGCTGTGGTCTGTGGAGGTTCCTATCGCAGCGGCGCTGCCTTTAAACGCCGTGGAGCCTGGGATCTTTCGCCGAGATCGCCAGTGTTGGAGCACCGACCAGCACGGCCTGAGGACCTCGGGAGCCGCGGTCTCTGGTAGCAAGCGGCTTTTTCGGAACTCCAAGCCGCTGAGAGCGTTCTTCCGACGCCAGAGTTTCACCTTTCCGGCAAGAGCGCCTGAGACATCAGGCTGCCGCAGTGGCAACTGCAGAGGCCTTATTAGGCCCCAACCACGGGTGAACATAGAGGAAGATTCAGATTCAGATTCAATTTTAATTGTCATTGTCAGTGTACAGTACAGAGACAACGAAATGCATTGGACTGAAGTGGACTGAACTTTGTCCAATGAAATGAAGTGGACTGAACTTTGCTGCCTTCCCTCACAGTAGGAAACGTTGACCCCGCTGTGGGGGGATGTTTTTATGTTTAATGTTAAATTCTATAATGTTGTGTCCCTTTTATCAAATATGATAACCATCATTTAGATAACCAAAGATACATTGGTGACTGGTACATTATCAAACAAATTAACAAAAACATGATGATGTATCTTCCCAGAATCTCATCAAGCTTCCCGTGTTTTCGTGGGCGTAGCTTCATGATTCCCGTCTGATGAGTCTTCACCTCCTGAGCTTTCGTGGGCGCGAATCCCCTCCATCTGTGTTGTTAATCCCTCTGTACTTGATCCATAGTTGAACCTATAATTCCTAAGAAAACTTGGGATGAAGCAAGTTACACTCCATACTTTCACTGATGCTTTCCCATCCATTCCTGTCACCCACTATTAACCAGAAGCCCTTTTCTATACACTATTACCACACTGTGATATAATCTTTCCCATACTATGATCAACACTAACAAGTAATCAGTTATCTCTGCAGTCACATGGTGGTTTCCAATGTACCGCTAATGAAGGTTTCTCATATAAATTTCAACTGGGTTCAGTCCAGATTTCCCTACAGGCATGACTCTTATTCAAAATAGCCACGGGGAATGCTTCAATTCAGCCAAATTCAGTCTCGGCCTTTAATTTACTATCTTGAATATCAGGGTCTGTCTTACCCTTTTCTAATCCACAGCTTGCGGTCGATAACACAATTCAATCAAATTTCTGTGGAATTCCCAGCTGTTTAATTTCATCAATTAATTTCCATTTGTGTGGACCATTATTTCAAATCAAGCCAATTAAGAATACTGAATTTAGGGACAATTTTCTTTACGCCTTGATAACAGTAACCTCTTTATTACCAAGGGTTGGATACATTTTGATCCACCGGTCAAATACATCAACTCTGACAACAAGTACCCATTCCCCTGGTACTTCTTCTAATTCAGTCACCCCTTTCTTCTCCAGTAACTCTTCTCTAGGCCTTGACTCCTTGAAGGGAGCTTTGTCATTGCACTTCCTCATTCCCTACTCTTTTTATGCCATCTCTTACGTTCTCTGAAATTTCATATTTTGTCAAGTTCCGTTCTTTCCTTCATGACTGTTACCAATCCTTCCCATCTTTGGCTGTCTATCTGAGGGTGGGACAATAAAAATACCAGGTTAATCCTCAAATTTCAAATACTCCTAAGCCATATCCCATTTCCAAATTTCAAAGTTCTTCCAATACATCACCACACAATTTAGAGATCTAATTCAGAATTTTGTCAATTCATTCCTAACAGCTAAATTTAGGTACAAAGTAGGTGTTCCAGAACCACAGAGAAGTGTTCATTCCCAGATTTCCTTCTTTCATTTTTTTAAGTTGGAGCTTGCCTCAATGGTCTTCAGAGGCTGTCTATGTTTCTTTAAATTCTTGAGACTTGTTCTTTTTCACTGGTGTCAATTATTATGTTATGTTGGTACAGTTGGGCACTAGGGTATGTGTGAGATCTTTTAAATTTGTAAGAATAGGAATTCCGAGGAGCAGCCTTCTTTGTCTGTTGGCCTTTTCCAGATGGTAGATGTCAAAGGGACAGGACAGTATCACTTCTTCCTTTCTGTTTGTTTCTGTCTCTGGGGAGCTACCTGAATGGAATGACGATTACACATCCTACCTGAGCTGTGTCTTCTGCCCGTTCTCGTGGGTCCACATACTCTTTTACCTCACTCCCCAAATAACTGCGTTTCATAGGTAATACTGTCCTGAAGGCACGACAACTTAACAAAAAGGTTATTAAACAAGTTCACAATTGCTCCTATTCATCCTATACCTCCTGCGCAATATATTATTTTTCTTCCTTCCCTAGTGCCAATCTAAGTTTATTTGAATTTGATTGTTATCTTCTGACACCAGTTACTTTGTCTCTTTCTTGGTTTCCTTATTAATTTTGCTCCTTCCTATCAATAGGCTGTACTCGATCCTGATTCGACAGAATTGCTACCTGCTCTCTTTTTGTCCTTCCCTTCAGGTATTGGCAAGGATTTATTTCATTCTAATTCTGGTTGTTACTATTTTCGTTTGGACCATCCCAGTGTTATGAGGGTATTTTATCTTCTCAGAATCTTTTCTGTTTTCTGAGGCAGGGGTCAGGTTACTCCATCAGCAGTCTGGACAAACTGGCAGATCAGGATTATAAAAATGGATTTCGGCTGCGAGAAAGATGATTGACCTCTCGCCCCCTGATCCTCTGGCCAGCGTCCTCTCCTTCGCTCTGATCTCTTACGGGGCAAGCTCTGCTCCAATGCCCCCTCTCTCATAGAAACATAGAAACATAGAAATTAGGTGCAGGAGTAGGCCATTCGGCCCTTCGAGCCTGCAACGCCATTTAATATAATCATGGCTGATCATCCAACTCAGTATCCCGTACCCGCCTTCTCTCCATACCCTCTGATCCCCTTGGCCACAAGGGCCACCACTAACTCCCTCTTAAATATAGCCAATGAACTGGCCTCAACTACCCTCTGTGGCAGAGAGCTCCAGAGATTCACCACTCTCTGTGTGAAAAAAGTTCTCCTCATCTCGGTTTTAAAGGATTTCCCCCTTATCCTTAAGCTGTGACCCCTTGTCCTGGACTTCCCCAACATCAGGAACAATCTTCCTGCATCTAGCCTGTCCAACCCCTTAAGAATTTTGTAAGTTTCTATAAGATCCCCTCTCAATCTCCTAAATTCTAGAGAGCATAAACCAAGTCTATCCAGTCTTTCTTCATAAGACAGTCCTGACATCCCAGGAATCAGTCTGGTGAACCGTCTCTGCACTCCCTCTATGGCAATAATGTCCTTCCTCAGATTTGGAGACCAAAACTGCACGCAATACTCCAGGTGTGGTCTCACCAAGACCCTGTACAACTGCAGTAGAACCTCCCTACTCCTATACTCAAATCCTCTTGCTATGAAAGCCAACATACCATTCGCTTTCTTTACTTTCTCTCCGCAGACATAACACTGGTCTGGCCCAACAGCCTTGTACCCTTTCCCATAAAATTGAGGATAATTAGGTTGTCGAATAGGCATGCCCCTAAGGTAGCCTGGAGGGATCCAAGCCTTAAATTCTTCCTCTTCTTTCGATCTGATTTCAAGTCTTTGTATTAATTTCACGGGTTCCAGGAAGGAATTAATAAGAGCGGCAAAGATGGTCTCTTCCCCATCAATTTCTCTTGTTACCCTCTCCATTAAGGCTTCAGGAGAAGGGTATCCCAGAATCGTCAAAAATTTACTATCTGTGGGGTAATCAGTCGCCGCACTGCCTCCCATAAACCTCGAGAGTCCGGGTACCATCCATACAAATTAAGTTTTAGATATTCCCCAAATGAGGTAGATAAATCCTTTCCATCTGGGTCTTCAGTCAGAGTTGTTGTTGAACTGAGTTTCACTGGAGTAGGGGTGTCTGTAGACCATGGATAATCTGCACCTACTGCAATATCCAAATCTAAAGTGGGAGTAGGCACCTTCCCAGTAGGGAATTGCCTATGGGAATCCGTTCTATTTCCATGATATCAGCAATTTGTTCTGCCTCCATATTAGCGATATCAGGATCAGCTATCCCGTAGCCCACTATTATCTCACCCCCAGAAATAGCATCTCCTTTACTAAAGGAATCTCTATATTTTAGGAATGATTCCTTTACTTCTACTGTTTGCTTCAGTTGTTCTGGCTTGTGAAAGTGGGGTGGCTGAGTGATCACTGATCACCGGCCTCGGGGGAACCCGGTGAGGGAGCAGAGCGAGTGTGGCACAATTATTATTTTTTGTTGTTCTGGGGGATTATACAAGCCATCTCTCAACTCAAAAAGTGGGGGGAATATATCCCCCATCCCTCTCCCCCAACCCCCCCCCCTCTCTCTCTCCCCCTCTCTTGGGTCTGACTCACCCTCTCTCGGGGCCAATTCCCTCTCTCTCTCTCAGGGTCGACTCTATCTCTATCGGGGCCGACTCTCTCGGGACCCACGGGCCCTCCCTCCCTCACTTTCGCTCGGCAGCTAATCACAGCGCTTCGTTCACTGCCCCATATCTCGACTGTGATTGTCCGTTGAGTGGAGGGGAGGGAAGAGGGTTTTGGGGGGCAGTCGGTTTCCGCCACGGCTGGTCGTGGTTTTGCCCAAAGATCATAGAGAGGAGCTCCACTATGATCTTTGGTTTTGCGGCGCTCCCTCTGCGCTTGTTCTGAGATTCTGGATGTGGGAGGTCCACAGAAGAAGAGAAAAATATGCCTGCACGGATAACCGGGTTTTGAAGCATACCTCGCCAAAAAAGTGGAGGGGCTGCAGCCCCACCCCCGGTTCTGCGGCCCATGCAAGAAAGATATTTAGAGTAACTTTTTAAAAACTACTGATCAGACCACAACTGGACTATTCAGTTCATTTTTTGCCCAAACACTTTTGGAAAATATGTCAAAGCTTTTGATGGGATCCAGAGATAAGGACATTCTGACAGAATGAGATACAATTGTTTTTGGAAGAAAAGGGGTTAATGAACGGATTAGTTTCTGAAAATTAATGCCGTTTTGGTGTAGAAAATAGGGACTTATAGTCCACCATTTATAGATAACTAGACCAAGTGCTGACCTGTTGGGTCTGCTCCCCCAACACACCCGTCCCCTACCTGTAGCCCCCATGGGAGGCTTGGTCCTCCAACTGAACCCGAAGGTAAGACTCGAGCACTCCTCAGCAAAGATCATAGCTCGTGAGCCTCCCCCAGCACTAGAGTTGAAAAAAAATCCTAACAACATCTTCCCAAATGCAATATAAATTGACCCTCCCCCTCCTGTCCTGCCAGGAGCTATGATGGCAACATTGTTGCAAATGTGCACTTGCTGTGCGCTGCCATTGAGCTGAAAAGGTCAGAGTATTCCTGCTAGTGTTTCTGTCTTGCAACTTTGTATCAAAGTGTGTTGGAAGTTGTGAGGAATAATTTTAACAGGAAAAAACATTTTAAATTCAAAGTTTTATCAGATTTTTGAACATTTTCATGAATAACTCGAGAAATAAAGCATGAAATTTTCAGATAAAGCGATTTGGACTCCATGGGAAAAATCTCTACCAGAATATGTAAAGATTTTACCGTCACCATATTGTTTATTCACGAAGATGTGATGACACACGAACAAATAAACACACACACCTCCCCAAGGTACTTTCCCCTTCCTCTTCCCCCCCACACCGAAACGTCACCCATTCCTCCTCTCCAGATCAGGCTACTAAACACTACACCTCATATAAGCTCTGAACTACAATAAACTATTATTATTATTGCACTATTATTGTTTTTTTCTTTTAGTATGTGTGTATATCTATATTACTAAAAGTCTGATCTTGACCACTTCCTGTTCTGTATTTTGATTTTAGACAAAACGCTGCCACTTACAGCTGCGATTTTTGGCCATCTAACTTGGCCATCTACTCTGCTGCGTAGGACAAGAGGTTTTTCCCAGCGATGAAAAATAAAAGAGTTATTAGTGTTTAAAAAATGTTGAGATTCTCTCTCCTAAAGGCCACGCTCCTTCCGGAGGGACTATAAAACCCAGAAGTGTTGAGTGCCTCAGTAAGTCTCTGCAAGATGAGGGAGCGAGAGGGTCACGTCTCTCAGTCTGAGCTGTGAATAACATTGAACACATGTCTACTAATCTGTGTGTGGTTTCATTGACCTGTCAGTGCCGTTAATGTGGTTTAAAAATATAGTTTGGAAATGCTAAAGCTGTGTTGCCTTTGGTTTGGAAATGCTAAAGTTGTGTTGCCTTTGGTTTGGAAATGCTAAAGCTGTGTTGCCTTTGGTTTGGAAATGCTAAAGTTGCCTTGCCTAATTAAAGTTGCCTTGCCTAATTAAAGTTGCCTTGCCTTCTATATAATTAAAAGTCTAATCTTGAACACTTCCTGTTTGTGCTTAATGTTGATTTTAGAAAGATCGCTACCACGTATGGCTGTGATTTTTGGCCATCTTACTCAGATTCCCCTTGTGCTCATCAGGTGCCGAGGATTTTTCCCATTGATGAAAAATAAAATAATTATTATTGTTTAAAAAATATTGAGATTCTCTCTCCTGTCAATCATGCCATGAGGGCCACGCCCCTTCTGGTGCGAGGGGCAGGGACTATAAAACCCAGAAATATGGGCATGGCTCATTATCTGTAAGATGGAGGGAAAGGCACGACGCGCTGTCAATAGTGGCCTTGCACCCTGCTTGAAGTGGTAAAAAAAAAAACGCACGTGTTTGGTGGCCTTGCACCCTGCTTGAAATGGAATTTCAAGGAATAGCCGTGTCAACTGCCAGCCCACCAGCCATGAGTGAGCTGCCAGCACAACAGGCTTGAGTGACTGAGCCACCAGCCGAAGAATCCATTTGGCCCACAATGTCCATACTGGCCCTCTGGAAACAAGTCCCTTCAGCCCACAACACCCATACTAGCGCTCCAGAAAGCACCACCCCCGCACTGGCCACCAGTATTGGAATTGGTGGAGAGGTGGAATATTGTGCTGGGGGACCAGCCCTCCCGTGTGATGCTGGGACGCAACGGGTCCCACTTAGTCTAGTATATATATATATACGTGAGTATGTGTGTATATATATATATATACGTGAGTATGTGTGTATATACACACTGAACTTTTGTTTTCTCTCTCGTTTATCATATTATTTAGTGTACAATGTTTACATATATTCTGTTGTGCTGCAGCAAGTAATAATTTCATTGTTCTATCTGGGACATATGACAATAAAATACTCTTGACTCACCTGCTGAGTTACTCCAGCAGTTTGTGTCTAATAGCACCGATCCCTGCGGAACACCACTGGTCACAAGAATCCAGTCACAAAATAGTGCTTTACCATCACCATTTATTGCCTAATGCCAAGCTAATTTTGGAAACCATTTGCCAACTTGCCCTGGATCCTATGGCCCCTAATCTTTATTCACCTCTGATAGAGGGTACAAAGCATCAGCATTGCTGGATCTCTACTCCTGGAATTTCACACTGATCATTACTTCTTCTTTCATGTCCATCTTCCATGTTTCAAATGTTGACATCGCTGTCATCGTCCGTCCTGAAAAGGATGCAAGCTTCCGGCAATGGAGCCATCACTTGTTGCAATAGATAATACTTGGAATAACATCATCAGCCGGACTTCAGCAGTTTAAGAAGGTAACAAAGGTAACTAGTGACAGACGGTAAATCTGGCCTTGCAGTGATGCCCAAACCTTATCAATTAATAAACGATCTGGAATCGAAGGAAATCAGTTGATCGTGACCTATACAATTCCATACATATAAAGTAAATAATATAAGACTGATAAAAAGCAAACTGAGAACTCCAGCACTTTGTGCATCACAGCACTTGCGATGCTGGCGATCGTCCAGCATCTGCAGTTCCTTGTGTCTCCACTCTATTATTTTGTATGGAGTATTGGGTGCAAAATTAGAAGGTAAAATCCTGAAATGGTCAGTGTTGAGTGATAATAGACAATAGGTGCAGGAGTAGGTTATTCGGCCCTTCGAGCCAGCATCGCCATTCAATGTGATCATGGCTGATTATCCACAATCAGTACCCTGTTCCTGCCTTCTCCCCATTATCCCCTGACTCCACTATCTTTAAGAGCCCTATCTAGCTCTCTCTTGAAAGTATCTAGAGTGCAGGGTTTATCACACGGCTGGAAGCAGAGAGATTTGGTTCTGCTCCTCAGACGGGTTCCGTTTCTTTTGTCATTTTTGTTGGTTAATTCAGCAGTAAACTAAACGCAGAAAATGTTGACAATGCTCAGCAAATCAGGCATCAGAGGATGTTGCCCCTACATTTCAGAGTGATAGAATAGAATACCACAGAAACCAGAGAAAGGATGTTGACCCTACATTTTGGGTCAACATCCTTTCATCCCTGAAAAAGGGCTCTGACCCAAAATGCTTTCTAACCCCAACTGTCCAGTCCGTGCCCCTGTGTGAAAAAGGGTCTCAACCCGAAACGTCACACATTCCTTCTATACAGAGATGCTGCCTGGCCCACTGAGTTACTCCAGCTTTTTTGTGTACCTTTGATTTTCCAGCATCTGCAGTTCCTTCTTAAACACGAGTTACTCCAGCACTTTGGCTCAACTGTAATCATGTATTGTCTTTCCGCTGATTGTGTCTTCGGTTTAAACCAGCATATGCAGTTCCTTCCTACACGTTATAATTGAGCTATTCAGTGTACAAATACATGATAAGGGAATAACATTTAGTGCAAGATAAAGCCAGTAAAGTCCAATCAAAGAGTCCGAGGGTCACCAATGAGGTAGATAGTACTTCAAGACTATTCTCTATTTGAGGAATGATGGGTCAGTTGCCTGATAACATCTGGGAAGAAATCCCTGAATCTGGAGGTGTGCGTTTTCACATTTCTATACCTGTTGCCCGAGGGGAGAAGAGGGAGTGGCCAAGTGCGACTGGTCCTTGTCTATCCACACCTGACCGAAACACGCATTGCAAAAAAGAATTGTGGGATGAAATGAAATCGAGTGAATTCAAAAGTCGACGGGGCTGCTGATTCTGCTAATTCTTGCGGCCAAAGATCTTGCGGCCGCCGACCCGGAGCACGCGGCGCCGGCATGGAACGTGGAGTCGGCAACAAGCCCGGGGATCGCGCCGCAAGAGGAGAACGAGGGGAGACGGGGACGCGCACGCTGCAGCCCACGAGCACGCGCGCGGCTGCTCGGCACGTGACGGCGGCGGTCACAATGTAGCTACTCCCGGGGAAACTGTAGCACATCCACAGTGAGAAGTCGGCTCTGCTCTGCTGTGCTGTGCTCTGCTGTGCTCTGCTCTGCTGTGCTCTGCTCTGCTGTGCTCTGCTCTGTCTGCTCTGCTCTGCTCTGCTCTGCTCTGCTCTGCTGTGCTCTGTTGTGGTCGGGTCGGGTGGTGCCTGTGCGGGTGGGCACACATCTTCGAGCGATGTTTTTTTAAAATAAAAGCTCCACACTCCTCCCCGTGTTGAATCAGCGCACTTAAATGCAGAAGCGCACTGTGTGCATTAACGCCAAAGCCAATGAATTGTACATGAGGTGAGTGAAAGTTCTTCACGTTTTGAGCAGCCAGTGTTTTTCAGCAGTCACAGCCTCTAGGATCTTTGGTCACAGCAGCAGTGAGCGTTGTGACTGAAGGATGTTGTTGATTCTGTTTGCTCGGTACATTCCGTTCCGGGTTCGCACGCCTCTGCATTAAATAAAGCGTTTCAGAATAAACGAAATGCTTTAAGTTCATTTGTTTTCAATTTACTTTGCAGTTGAATGCGAGCGTGATGGAATCGAGATTGGAATTGGCCCTTGTTTGAAAACCGTTTTGATTTCTTGTACTCTTTTTAGCTTTGCTATGGCAAAACGGGTATAAATGACATACCGAGTGACCTCTGGTTTGTTAAAGAAATTGGTTTTGTGCATGTTTAGCTATCTAATACTTAGTTATTGTATACTTGTATAATCAAAATGTTTTGTAATTGTTCATATCATATATTTTAATATTTATTTGTGTACTTCAATGTGCTTTCAAAAAAGCTATCCTGTACGTTAATACTGAAACGAAGGAACTGCTTGTTGATGTTAGTGAAACACTGCATTTAAGAGGACATTTGCGAGATCAGGATTTTTATTTGCAAATTATTGATGTTTCAATGTAAATTAGATCACAAGAAACAAGATCGCTCACTTTTCTAATGTAAATAAAATTGTAAACGGGAAACTGCAGATGCTGGAATCTCGAGCAAGTGCTGCAGGAACTCAGCAGGTCAGACAGCACCTGTGAAGGGAATGGATGGATTATATTGTGGGTTGGGACCATTTAAATAAAAGTGATGGAACGCTTCACGGATTGGTGTGTTATTTTGTACAGAGGTTGTGCTCATCTTCTCCAATTTTAGGAATACGTGCTGCTGATGTGAACACTAATATTCGCTTACATTATCTCTGACCCCCCCCCCCCCTTGATCTCTCTGTCTCCACTGTAGAGGGACATGACTTAGTTAGTCTGAAAAAGGATTGAGCTGTTTTGAATATGGAGAAAGAGTTGAGAAATTTAAAAAAAAGTACATTGAACCATTGATGTGACAATGAAGTTGGCACATGAATGTTTCTGTTTAGAAATGTGATGGATGATGTAACTTTCAATGCGACAGAATTTTGAGCAAAAAGTTGAAAAATACAGTTTGCCCACAGAGAGAATATGGTTTGAGTAATAATCTTATTTTCTTATATGTTTGCTTATTTCTCTCTCAAAACATTGGAATTACACTGATATGCTGTTCAACAGAGTCCAGTAACAGCATGCTCTGGTAATGAATGTGGTTGTTGATGTGTGAACTTGGACAATAGGTCAATAGGACAAAAGTAATATTCTTCAGTTACTTTGTCATGTAATGCATGAACTGCAACCTTTGGTAACTGGATCATCCTTTGTTGAAGTCCCATGGTCACGGCTGATCCTGTCTATCTCTCTCGCCAAGACTCTTGATGCCTTCTAATGGCGTAAAAAATGATTAAAGGTTTTTTTTAATTTTAAAATATATTTGGCAATGCAAAGATATTTTCACATTGCTTTCCATGGTTTAGTCTGATTCACAGCAAGAACAGAAAGCACTGGATTCACTCAGCATGCCAGGAAATTCACTTGGAAGAGAAACAGTTACCGCTTCAGGTGCCAAATACTTCATTGACCTTCTGATGAAGAGTCTCGGGCTTAAACTATTGCTCTTTTTCTCTTTCCACAAATGCTGTCTGACACGCTAAACTAAGATGCTGAGAGGAGGAGCAGTGTTGTAGATTTTAAAAAGCACCGCTTAGTGCCTTTGAATAACTTTTGGAAGAGGACATATTGGTGAAGCAAGGTGGGAGGCTGGATATCCAAGGACACCATGGGAAGCTTGAGATGAAATTGCAGCAGTCTTGGCTGGGATAGATGAATCATCATGAGACATGGGTGAGGTGCCAGGAGACTGGAGGGTGGCTAATGTTTTGCTCTACTTAAGATGGGCTGCAAGGGAAAACCTGGAAACTAGTTCATAGTTGGCCTTCTGATGAAGAGACTTGGGCTTAAACTATTGTTCTTCGTCAACTATGTCAGCCTAACATCAGGAAAGTTATTGGAGAGGATTTTGAGGGATTATATATATGTATTATTTATTATTTTTTGTTTTATTATTTATTTCGAACAGAATAAAAAGCAAATGTGAAACAGCATACAAAAAACAAAACAAAAATATTTATAAAGTGTCATAAACAATATCTATAAATAAATGAAATCATGTGTCCGAAAAGGAGCAGGAAGAAGCCAAAGCTTATTAATTCCCACCCCTTATTCAACTGCTTGTAATTATATATATGTGTATGTGTGTGTAGGTATGTATATGTGTGTGTGTG
>NC_073381.1:62975434-63115434 GCF_028641065.1 Leucoraja erinaceus | reverse complement strand
AGAGAGTGCAGTGGAGAGATAAGTTTATTTGGCCTTCCATCACAGCTATGTGATGGATGTTTATGTTAAATGTAATTATGTTGTGTCTGGGGTCTGTTTGTGTGTAATGTATGGCTGCAGAAACGGCATTTCGTTTGGACCTCCAGGGGTCCAAATGACAATTAAATTGACTCTTGACTCTCTTGATATATATATATATATATATATATATATATATGCTGCCATTATTGAATTGTTAAATGTTAAGTTATTTTTAGTGTTAAGAATACAAGCAATATTTTTGTTATTGCATATGGTTGGCATTAGAAAAGGTCAGGGGTGTACACTGGGATTAAAAATAGTTGGTTAGTAATTTTATTATATAACTTAACATTTTCAGAATGAAAGCAAATCGTGGATAGTATATTGATCCATGTGTCACATGTGTCAACATGTGTCACATTGGGCATATATTAAAGTCACAAGCAGAAAAATACCGATTGACAGTGGTTTCAATAAATGTGGTGGAGCCATTGACATTTTTCAAGCAGGTTTTTGCTATTTAACTGGTCTACACAGAAGATAGCAGAAATGTATGTTATTTAACTTCTTCTTGCGTATGACATGCACAGTCTAAAGTTGTAGGTCAACTTGTTCTATTTGATCTTGTGCACATTGGGTTGATTGCAATAGTCGAAACAGGGTGGACCACTTGAAAGTTGCAATCTCCCACCCTGTTATTTAACTGGTCTACACATATTTCTTAGAACACATATGCATTGAGCCTTGAAATTCTTGATAGGACATGTATTCAGTCAGCTGGTTGAATGACCTGTCTCTTCAGGCTATGAACTTATTGCATCGGGTATTTACAGGTGGTCTTTAGTCCGTGTACTAATCAAGCCTGACTATGTTTAACTGGATATTCACAGGAAGCACCACAAAAATTGCACATGCATTGGTTCACTGGAAGAAGCAAAACACTGGTAATAGATGGCAAAAGATTTCCAAACAGCAAAACAATTTGTATATTATGACTGTGTTTTGATAAAATAGGCCCCATTCAATGATATATCTTGCGTTTGATTTAATTACTAAAAAAATCAATTTAACACATGAAAATATGCAAAAGACTGTTTGGAGCTTGTCGGGGGTGGGGGGCAGAGGAACAACTCCGGGAGTGTTTGGAGTCTGTAAACTCGGCAATGGACCTGAATGAATACACCACAGTCGTCACAGACTTCCACGTTCAAGTTCAAGTGAGTTTATTGTCATGTGTCCCTGTATAGAACAATGAAATTCTTGCTTTGCTTCAGCACACAGAACATAGTAGACATTTACTACAAAACAGATAAGTGTGTCCATATACCATAAATATATACACACATGAATAAATAAACTGATAAAGTGCAAATAACAGAAAATGGGTTATTAAATATCAGAGTTTTGTCCGAGCCAGGTGTAATAGCCTGATGGCTGTGGGGAAGTAGCTATTCCTGAACCTGGTTGTTGCAGTCTTCAGGCTCCTGTACCTTCTACCTGAAGGTAGCAGGGAGATGAGTGTGGCCAGGATGGTGTGGGTCTTTGATGATACTGCCAGCCTTTTTGAGGCAGTGACTGCGGTAAATCCCCTTGATGGAAGGAAGGTCAGAGCCGATGATGAATTGGGCAGTATTTACTATTTTTTGTAGTCTTTTCCTCTCAGGGCACTCAAATTGCCGAACCAAGCCACGATGCAACCGGTCAGCATGCTCTCTACTGTGCACCTGTAGAAGTTAGAGAGAGTCTTCCTTGATAAACCGACTCTCCGTAATCTTCTCAGGAAGTAGAGACGCTGATGAGCTTTCTTGATAATTACATTAGTGTTCTTGGACCAGGAAAGATCTTCAGAGATGTGCATGCCCAGGAATTTGAAGCTCTTGACCCTTTCAACCATCGACCCATTGATATAAATGGGGCTGTGGGTCCCCCTCCTACTCCTTCCAAAGTCCACAATCAGTTCCTTGGTTTTGCTGGTGTTGAGGGCCAGGTTATTGTGCTGGCACCATATGGACAGTTGCTTGATCTCTCTTCTATACTCTGACTCAGTGATACGCCCCACAACAGTGGTGTCATCAGCGAACTTGATGATGGAGTTCGCACTGTGGCTGGCTACGCAGTCATGAGTATAGAGTGAGTACAGCAGGGGGCTGAGCACGCAGCCTTGAGGTGCTCCCATGCTGATTGTTATCGAGGCTGACACATTTCCACCAATACGAACAGACTGTGGTCTGTGAATGAGGAAGTCGAGGATCCAATTGCAGAGGGATGTGCAGAGACCCAGTTCTGCGAGTTTGGTAACCAGCTTGGAGGGGATGATTGTGTTAAATGCCGAGCTGTAATCGATGAATAACAGCCTGACATGTGAGTTTTTGTTTTCCATGTGGTCCAGAGCGGAGTGGATGGCCAGCGAGATTGCATCCACCGTTGATCTGTTGTGGCGGTAAGCGAACTGCAGTGGGTCCAGGTTTTTGTCGAGGTATGAGTTGATTTGCTCCATGATCAACCTCTCAAAGCACTTCATCACCACCGGCGTTAGTGCCACTGGTTGATAGTCATTGAGGCACGTCACCTTACTCTTCTTGGGCACCGGTATAATTGATGCCCTTTTAAAGCAGGTGGGGACCTCAGACCTCAGAGGTGAGAGGTTGAAAAAAAAAACTCCAGCCAGTTGGTCCGCCTTGTTGAACACGGTCATATCTGGGCTTTCTTGTAGACCTCTGCAGGATTTCTCGTCAGACCTGAGACTGCCCACAGCGATCTGGGACGGGAAGAATCAGTATTCGGATCTCATGGTTCAACCAAGAGCTCGTCTGGGATTGGGAACTGACTCAGAAGGTTTTTGTCGGGGAGGTGATTGCAGTTGTCCACACAGCTGCCTTTCTGTACTTCCTTCACTTATGATAAGTCCCTTTTGGCTTTTTAATGGATTACAGTGGCCTACATGAAGTCCAGATACGACCTAGGTAAGTCCATCAAAAAGGCCAAAAGGGACTTCTGCTCCAAACTGGAGGTCTGGATGAGATGGATGTTCGGCAACTGTGGCGGGGCCTGAATGCAATCACCTCCTACAACGCAAAACCAGGAGGCAGCTCGAATGTCGGCAAAACATCACTCCCTGACGAGCTCAATGCGTTTTACGCACGCTTTGATAGGGAGAATACTGATGTGCCTTCCCGAACCCCCATTCGCTGTGATGGTATTTCAGTCACAGTCACAGAGGCCGACGTCAGAAGATCCTTCAGGGAGGTGAACCCTCGGAAAGCACCTGGACCTGATGGTATACCGGGCCGTGTTCTAAAAACCTGTGCAGACTAACTAGCTGGAGTTTTTACGGACATTTTCAACTTCTCACTTCTGAGGTCTGAGGTTCCCACCTGCTTTAAAAGGACATCAATTATACCGGTGCCCAAGAGCAATGTGACGTGCCTCAATGAATATCGACCAGTGGCACTAACGTCTGTAGTGATGAAGTGCTTTGAGAGGTTGATCATGGAGCATATCAACTCCTACCTCGACAAGAACCTCGACCCACTGTATTTTGCTTACCGCCATGACAGATCAACATTCGAAAAGATCTCACTGGCTCTCCACTCCGTTCTGGACCACTTGGACAACAGAAACTCATATGTTGTGCTGTTATTCATTGACTACAGCTCGGCGTTTATCACCATCATCCATCCAATTCAATCATCCACAGACCACAGTCTGTGCTTATTGGTGGAAATGTGTCATCCTCGATAACAATCAGCATGGGAGCACCTCAAGGCTGCGTGCTCATCCTCCTGCAGTACTCACTCTATACTCATGACTGTGTAGCTGGACATAGTATGAACTCCATCATCAAGTTCGCAGACGACAACACTGTTGTGGGACGAATCACTGATGGTGAGATCGACCGATTGACCAAATGGTGCCAGCACAATAACCTGGCTCTCAACACCAGCAAAACCAAGGAACTGATTGTGGACTTTGGAATGGGTAGGATAGGGACCCACAATCCCATTTATATCAAATGGTGGAAAGGGTCAAAAACTTCAAATTCCTGGGCGTGCATATTTCTGAAGATCTTTCCTGGTCACAGCAGACTGATGCAATTATAAAGAAAGCACATCAGTGCCTCTACTTCCTGAGAAGATTACGGAGAGTTGGTATGTCAAAGAGGACTCTCTCGTACCTCTACAGGTGCACAGTAGAGAGCATACTGACTGGTTGCATCGTGACATAGTTCGGCAACTGGAGCGTCCAGGAGCGGAAAATAATGCAGAAAGTTGTGACCACTGCCCCGTCCATCATCGTCTCTGACCTCCCCACCATCGAAGGGATATATCGCAGTCGCTGCCTCAAAATCATCAAGGACGCACACCATCCTGGCCACACACTCATCTCTCCGCTGCCTTCAGGTAGGTACAGGAACCTGAAATCTGGTACACCCAGATTCAGAAACAGCTTCTTCCCCACAGCCACCAGACTATTAAACTCGTCATCAAACAAACTCTGAACTATAACAGCCTATTGCACTTTATCTGTTTATTTCTGTGTATATATATGGTCTATGCTATATAGACACACATATTTATGTTCTGTATTTATGCTTACAATACTCTGTTGTACTGCAGCAAGCAAGAATTTCATTGTCTTATCTGGAACACATGACAATAAACACTCTTGACTTGACTTGAAAAGATTCACAGACTTGTACTAGCTTTATTAACATTAGAATCCAGCAATTGCATCCTTTATTTACATTCTTTTCTCAACTAATGTTGTTTGGCTAACTTTGCAGTTCCTTATATTCTCTCTCCTTCTTAGTGAGGTCATTGTTACTATCTTTCAATCTTCAGGAACAATTCAGAAATTTGGAAGATATAGCCAGTATGTTCATTATCTTCACAGCCACCTCTTACAAAACCCTGCAATATAGACCATCTGATGTTTGAGATTTATCAATTTTAAACTTTATATATTTTTACTATTTCTTTCTCTGAATTATCTTGCTTCCTCAACTTTGAAGAGCACAACACTCCTTTAGTTCAATAAACCATTTCTGGCGAATTTTGCTGGTAGAGAACGTATCTCACTGTAGATCCTTTTCCTTATTCACTGTATGACGTGCAATTGCAAACTTCCCTAGCTCTCTAATATTTGTTAAACCTTTCTTGCATCTTCTTCCAAGAAGATGGACAAAATATGTTTTTATTTTGTTTTGCTATATCCTTATTCCTCATTCAAAACGGCCCCATCTCTGCAAGGAACCCACATGTGTCCTTACTAATATTCTCTATTTTTGCTCACTTGTAGAACCTCTAACAGCCTACCTTCATGCTCTCATGTTCTACTTTCTTTATCAATTTCTTAGTTGTTCTTTGCAAAATTCTAGATCATCCAATCCTTACATTTACTGCTACTTTTGGCAAAAATATAATAATAAACCATTCCTTAGACTTAACGCTATCTTTAATGTTTCCTTGAATCTATGGTTGGACCACTTTTCCTTTTACGTCTTTGTCCCTTAATTTGCCGTTAATTGTGTCTCTTTTTTTAAATTCTAACCTATATCTATATCTTTTCATACCTTTTAATGTAATTAACATTTCTACGCCTGGTGAGCGGCCCCTCATATTCTGTTGAGTGTGAAAACTATTTGGCAAAGAAAGAAATCTTGCAGCTTGTATCACATTATATACTTTAAAGGCCAATTCAATTCTGCTCTCTCCTGGCTTTGCTCATCTCCAAATCAGGCTTTGTCCTTGTTCTCCTCTCTTCCAGCTTTCTTCCACCCCTCACAACAATCAGTCTGAACAAAGGTCCTGACTCAAAATATCACATATCCATGTTTAGAGACACAGTTTAGTTTAGTTTAGAGATACAGCGCAGAAACAGGCCCTTCGGCCCACTGTGTCCACGCTGACCAGCGATCCCCGCATATTAACACCATCCTACACCCACTAGGGACAATTTTTACATTTACTAAGCCAATTAACCTACAAACCTGTCTTTGGGGTGTGGGAGAAAACCGAAGATCTTGGAGAAAGCCCACGCAGGTCACGGGGAGAACATACAAACTCCGTACAAACAAGCACCCATAGTCAGGATCGAACACTGGTCTCCGGTGCTGCATTCGCTGTAAGGCAGCAACTCTACCACTGTGCCACCATGCCACCATGCTGCCGTGCTCTCCAGAGGTGCTGCCTGACCTGCTGAGTTACTCCAGCACTTTGTGTCTTTTATTCTTCCGAAGAACAGTTTCAATATGAATTTGCTCGCAAATTAAATTTCAAATGAAAGTATAGTTTAGTTGGTACAGACAGATAAAATAGCCGGTCACATGCAAAATCGTTGAGCTCAGGTTTTTAAATCTAACATTTTCAGCAATGTAAAACACTCATTGTAAGGAAATACCCAGCTAATTTAGCAGTGGTGGTAAGACCTAACAGTAGAAATTGCCACTTTCATTTCACTGCATATCTCGTATGTGTATGTGACAAATAAACTTGACTTGATTTGACTTGACTTGACTTGACTAGTATATTCTTCTCCCTACCACAATGTTGTTAGACATACATCGCAAAGAAAGAGATGATAAATCAATTAGAATGAAAAGGTCGAAAAAGGAGAAGATCATGTAATGAAATCAAAATAAGGATTGATGCATTCAAAAATAAATTTTAGGGATTGTTAAAAGGCTGACTATGAGGGACATCAGACAGTTCTTCTTTGAGAGAGTCTATAAAAATCACATATATCTGTTTCTGGAGATCTTTTTTCATTGTACCCATGTACTGTAGAACATTTGTGATATGAAAAAAATGAATATAAAAGATAATGGAAACTCAGATAAGTACAGATGGTGCAGGAAAGACTTTGAGTGAATCTGTGCCGAAATCAACTTAACAATTCCAAAGGAAGAATTAAAAGAAGATCAATAAATCAGTCAACTGTCAAATAGAGGGAAGCTGTCCCTATTAGAAAATGATTCAATGACAAAGGGACTTGGATTTATAGTTTTCCACAAAATTTACAAAACAATGCAAGAAAAAATCTTTTTACTCAAGATTTTTTTTATTTGAATTTGATTCCTTTATTGTCTTTCAGACCTTACTGTTTGAACAAAATTTCGTTGCCTGCAGTCATACACAATAATAATAAATAACAAAAGAAACAATAAACACAAATTAACATCCACCACAGTGAGTTCACCAAGCACCTCCTCACTGTGATGGAGGCAAAAGTCTTAGTCTCTGTCTCTTCCCTCTTTGTTCTCCCTCTGCGCTGAGGCGATCCAGGCCGAAGATGCTGCTCTCCAGTCCAGCGGACCTCCGAGGTGATGTCGCTGCTGCCGAAAGCCGGAACGCCATCTCCGCTCCGAGTCGGCCCGCCACAGCCTCAGCTCCGAGTCCCGCTGCCTCAGCTCCGAGTCCCGGTGCCTCAGCTCCAAGTCCCGCTGCCTCAGCTCCGAGTCTCGGTGCCCCAGCGAGTCGGGCCACCACTGCCTCAGCTCCAAGTCCCGCTGCCTCAGCTCCGGGCCGCTGCCGAAAGTTGGAACGCCGCATCAGCGAGTCGGGCCACCGCTGCCTCACCCCTGTCGGCCAGCCTCGCATCGTAAGTCCGGGCTGGCTCTGCCTCCGGAGCCTCGAGGTCGGTTGCAGGTTGGAGACAGCCAGCTCCGCCATTAGGCCTCAGCGCAGACGGAGACAGAGAAGGGGGATAAGACAAGAAAAAGTTGCATTTCCCGGAAGGAAGAGACAAAAAAACATGTTTCACCCCCCCCCCCCCCCCCCCCCCCGATAACACAACTTAATAAACTAAAATAGTAAGATTAAACGAGCTTACCAGTTTGAAGTTTGATCTTTATTTTATGAGGAGTAACGTTGAGGGAATACGTGAAGAACCCTGCTAGGACGCATGCGTGACATTCTTCAAAGCAGCGGTGTGGAATCACAGATAACTATAATGACTAAACATAGTAAGATTAGAGAAGAGATACCAGTTGAGTATATGATCAAGGGTGGGAGCGGAGGGCACGTATTCCCTCAACGTTACTCCTCATAAAATAAAGATCAAACTTCAAACTGGTAAGTTCTCGTTTAATCTTACTATTTTACTTCGGAGTCACGTGAGTGACTACGTGAAGATTTTGAAGCTCTGTGATTTCATGCCGTGGAACGAGTCCATGCCTCACTTCTGCCTTGATTGTGGGGAGAATAGTGTTAACATCATTGGATATCAATACGATATTGAACAATGAAAAATGTTTTATTAAATCCAAATCATAGCCCCTATTTATGGGTAAAATCATATTACAGAACTTAAAAGTGTTTCTGCAAATGTTCCAGGTTCTATGACCGGTTTATGATAAAATCGTTGGAACGTTCTTTCCGTTGACCATCCTGCAGTCTTGAGGATTTGGTCCATAGGAACATCCAACTGTTTTGCTGCTGATGTGGCTGCAGCCCTGGTGGAGTGAGATTTAAAAACGTTAGTATCTACTCCTGCCTTTATTAGGACCTGTTTTAGCCATCGTGAGATGGTCTGGGCTGTCACTTTTTTATGTGGCTGTTTGTGGCTAATTAACAGTGCCATTTCTTTCCCTCTGATGATACTTGTCTGTTCTATGTATAATAGTAAGTGAGTTACTATACAGAGGCGATCATCTGTTGGGTAGGCCCTGAATTCTATTTTTTGCCCTGCTGTTCCCAGTCTGTTCTGTTTAATTAAGTCATTAAGTCATGGATATGAAAAGTCAAATTCCCAGATGAAATAGTCAAGTTGTCCAGCCTTAGTTTTTGTAGGGACTGGGCCCTTTGTGCCATGACCAAAGCCATCAGCATGGCCATTTTCATTGTTAGTTTCTGTAGGGACAGAGCTGTTGGTGGAGACCAGTTTCTCAACATGGTCAATACAATGCTCACGTCCCAAATTTGGGTGTACCTGGTTCTTGGGGGATCCGTATTGAAAATGCCCCTCATTAGTTTGGTTACCAGCGGGTGTGTCCCTACAGAATGTCGCTGTGTTCCTTGCCACAGGTAGTTTGACAGAGCACTTCTGGCACAGTTGATGGCACTGTAGCTGAGCCCCTCATCGTAGTGAAGGCTGGCCAGAAATTCCAGAACAGACGGAATGTTGTTGGATCTGTGGTTGAGGTTATTGTCGTGACAGTACTTCCCCCATTTCTTGATGTACACCAAGTACTGTTTTTTGGTGGACTGTCTGTGGGCCGATGTAATCATGTCCATAAGAGATTAGTATACAAACTTAAAGTACACGACATTGGGGGTTCAGTATTGATGTGGATAGAGAACTGGCTGACAAACAGGAAGCAAAGAGTAGGAGTAAACGGGTCCTTTTCACAATGGCGGGCAGTGACTAGTGGGTCACCGCAAGGCTCAGTGCTGGGACCCCAGCTATTTACAATATATATTAATGATCTGGATGAGGGAATTGAAGGCAATCTCTCCAAGTTTGCGGATGACACTAAGCTGGGGGGGCAGTGTTAGCTGTGAGGAGGATGCTAGGAGACTGCAAGGTGACTTGGATAGGCTGGGTGAGTGGGCAAATGTTTGGCTGATGCAGTATAATGTGGATAAATGTGAGGTTATCCATTTTGGTGGCAAAAACAGGAAAGCAGACTTGTATCTAAATGGTGGCCGATTAGGAAAAGGGGAGATGCAGCGAGACCTGGGTGTCATGGTACACCAGTCATTGAAAGTAGGCATGCAGGTGCAGCAGGCAGTGAAGAAAGCGAATGGTATGTTAGCTTTCATAGCAAAAGGATTTGAGTATAGGAGCAGGGAGGTTCTACTGCAGTTGTACTTGGTGAGACCACACCTGGAGTATTGCGTACAGTTTTGGTCTCCAAATCTGAGGAAGGACATTATTGCCATAGAGGGAGTGCAGAGAAGGTTCACCAGACTGATTCCTGGAATGTCAGGACTGTCTTATGAAGAAAGACTGGATAGACTTGGTTTATACTCTCTAGAATTTAGGAGATTGAGAGGGGATCTTATAGAAACTTACAAAATTCTTAAGGGGTTGGACAGGCTAGATGCAGAAAGATTGTTCCCGATGTTGGAGAAGTCCAGGACAAGGGGTCACAGCTTAAGGATAAGGGGGAAATCCTTTAAAACCGAGATGAGAAAAACTTTTTTCACACAGAGAGTGGTGAATCTCTGGAACTCTCTGCCACAGAGGGTAGTTGAGGCCAGTTCATTGGCTATATTTAAGAGGGAGTTAGATGTGGCCCTTGTGGGTAAGGGGATCAGAGGGTATGGAGAGAAGGCAGGTACGGGATACTGAGTTGGATGATCAGCTATGATCATATTGAATGGCGGTGCAGGCTCGAAGGGCCGAATGGCCTACTCCTGCACCTAATTTCTATGTTTTCTATGTTTCTTCCTATCAGGATTAACATGGAAACCATGTTTGCGCAAAGCACATGAATGCTGATGACACCCCCGCATTGTACTGATTCATAACAAGGGGAAAATCAAGGAAAATAACAAGTACAGATAAGAACGTGTCTTTTCTCATCATGATTAAGGCGAGCAGTGTTACTAATTTTATAGGAAATTCCAATTATTTTTTATTAAAACAGGAAAAATCAACAGCGTTGAATCCACGTAATTGTAAATATGCTATTCCACGCATAGTTTATGTGTTAGTCATCTTTAGGAAGAGAACTGCCATGAAAACCATGCATGAGGCATTCCCCACCCACAGTCTACACACACAGTCTGTTTTACTAACATGCTATGAAGTAGAACAATTCCCCGAGTGCATAAGGGAACCTAAAACCTCCCATCAGTATGTTCCTCCGACTACAAAAATCTGCAGGAATCATTTTTGATCTGACCCAAAGACAGAGAAACATAACATATTGATTTCCCCCGCCGTTTGCAGGGAAAAGCTCCAGGCAGTGTTAGAGTAGATGCAAATTACAGCCTGGTATTCAGTGAAAAGTGACACTTTTTCTTGATTCAGTTAATGCAAGAAAATAATGCATAAATTTTCAGGTTTTTTTTGCAAGTTGTATTTTCCACATTACTGAAAGCAAGACAATCACATCTGTTATTTAAATCTTTTATGTTTCTAATCATTGTAAAGCTTATAAAATAATGAAAATAAAGCTTTGTAAGGATGAACAAAATTCAGCAACAATGGGAATTGTGATTAATTTTACCAAATCTAATTAAGGGTGAAGTCCAATTCATTATAATTTTTACTGTATGTTGGTCCAGTTCGAATGCATTGTGAATGCTACAGTCCTCTAAATTATAGATAACATTGTAATTTACAAAGCTGCTGTACTGAATCTAATATCTAATAATTACTATCCGATCTTGCCTTTGGGACAGTCATGATTTATTTGAGAAATTAATCTGCAGTGTGTTCTAAAACAGGAGTTGGAAGATTAAGAGGAAGAAAAAAATGACACTATCAACTGGCAAATTCCCGTACATGTGATGAAGGTGTCAGCAGTATTGGACAGGTTGGATAAAGAATTGCTGAAGAAAACTGTCTGCTGACTGTTCAAGTTACGACTGTTCAAGCACAATGTTCACACTCACTAAAAGATTATGATCTTTCTAACCTAAACCCAAGTCTTGCATGAAAGCTGTAAGATATGCTGCTGAAGAGACTAGGGACATTTGCCTTCACAATTTTACATTTGTGACTCGGAATAAAACAGCCTTCTCTCATTGTTTATGTTTATACCCCAATGAAAACCCAATGTTGTAAACAGAATTTACTAATACTTCATTTTAAAATGGATGAAGGAAAATTCTACGTTTGTATCATTTATTGAAAGTAAACAATTCAGAGTTTGCAAAAAGGTATTCTTGAGAATACATGATATTGTTTGCTGCTTTATATTCCCTCACCTCCAGCAATCATATCAAGAGTAATTTTGTGTGGATTGATGTTTAAAACCTCGCCCGTCACAAAGGAGCACCTCATCGCTCCAGATTGAGGGGGGATCTTATAGAAACTTACAACATTCTTAAGAGGTTGGACAGGCTAGATACAGGAAGATTGTTCCCGATGTTGGGGAAGTCCAGGACAAGGGATCACAGTTTAAGGATAGAGGGGAAATCCTTTAGGACCGAGATGAGTAAAACTTTTTTCACAGAGAGTGGTGAATCTCTGGAACTCTCTGCCACAGAAGGTAGTTGAGGCCAGTTCTTTGGCTATATTTAAGAGGGAGAGATGTGGCCCTTGTAGCTAAAGGGATTAGGGGTTATGGAGAGAAGGCAGGTACGGGATACTGAGTTGGATGATCAGCCATGATCATATTGAATGGCTGTGCAGGCTCGAAAGGCAGAATGGCCTACTCCTGCACCTATTTTCTATGTTTCTATGAAATCAGAGAAGATGTGCCTAAGGGTCTTTGCGACGTAAGCAGGTTCAAGAGGTCCCGGTGTTGGGATCAGGGTGTTGGGAGTCTAGTGGGCAATCGAAAGTGGGGGCAGAGTCAAGATTCAAGGTCAGACTCAGGAAATTATCAATGTCAAGTTTTGGGTGTCTGTGACCATTCCTTCAGCCGACCCAGTGGAAAGCAAAGACTGGAAACAAAGATTCTGAGATAATTAAAGATGATCCACAGCCTATTACAATGTCAGGAGCAGGGTTTAGGATGTTTCTAAGGCCCATTTACAGCTCCTCCAAAGACAAAGCAATGCATTGCAACCTGCAGGACAATACGTACTGCAAAGTGGCAGATAACATTCATGCTGCATTAATAGCTAGTAACAATCATCTTGAATTAGAGAGGACTCGGGTGCTGTTTCTTTTATAATTTTCTTTCATCTCGGCCTCTCATACATTTTTAACATTTCAGAGGCAATTACAAATCACATAAATAAGCTAGGGATACTGTTTATGGGCCAGGATGTTTGTTAAGTATCAGTCATAACTAATTGCTCCAGTCTCTCCCTCATGTTCATTTCTCACTACATGCTGCATACAGTCACATTTAACCTTTTGTAGCCAAATCATTTCCAACCCTGCAGCCTTTCCAACAGCTTATACTATCAGAAGGCCTGTCTTAAAGTTTGCCGATCAAAGACTTTTAGACACTTTTGGACAATATTTAATATTTGATATGGAAACAGTTATATTTAACAACACTATGCCGCCCCTGTTTATCAACAGTGGCACAGTGGCACAACTGGTAGATCTGCTGCCTCACAGTGCCAGAGACCCAAGTTCGATCCTGACTTCCAATACAGTCTGTGGACTTTGCACGTTCTCCCTGTGATTGCGTGGGTTTCCTCCAAGTGCTCTGTTTTTTTCCCCACATCCCAAACACCTCCAGGTTTGCAGGTTAATTGGCCACTGTAAATTGCACCTAGTTCATGAGGAGTGGATGAGAAGGTGGGAAAACACAGAACTAGTGTTAACAGGTGACCAGTCTGGACTTGGTCAGTCTGGACTTGGTGGGCCGAAGGGCCCGTTTCCATGATGAATTTCAAAACGAAACTAATCCAAACGACTGGATAGACTCGGCTTGTACTCGCTAGAATTTAGAAGACTGAGGGGGTATCTTATAGAAACTTACAAAATTCTTAAGGGGTTGGACAGGCTAGATACAGGAAGATTGTTCCCGATGTTGGGGAAGTCCAGGACAAGGGGTCACAGTTTAAGGATAAGGGGAAAATCTTTTAGGACCGAGATGAGGAAAACATTTTTCACACAGAGAGTGGTGAATCTCTGGAATTCTCTGCTACAGAAGGTAGTTGAGGCCAGTTCATTGGCTATATTTAAGAGGGAGTTAGATGACGCCCTTGTGGCTAAAGGGATCAGGGGGTATGGAGAGAAGGCAGGTACAGGATACAGGAGTTGGATGATCAGCCATGATCATAATGAATGGCGGTGCAGTCTCGAAGGGCCGAATGGCCTACTCCTGCACCTATGTTCTATGTTTCTAAAAGTAATAAAATATTAAAAAAACTAACATTTGTTTAAAACTGCATGTTAAAAGTGTTTAAATTAATTGAGATTAAAAATGATTAAAATAAATTTTAAAAGAAGCAAACTATGTAGCATGAGTAAATTATTGTAAACATTGGGGATAGTCCATTTCAAATGAAATATGATAGCATAACGCTGAGAAGTCTGATACCATTTGTGAGGTGATGCATTTTGAGGGTCCAATAAGGCTAAAAAACTGAATATGGTGACCCAAGAAAGTAGAGTCATAGAGATTCTTAGAGCAGAGAAACAAGTCCTTTAGCATTACCTGCCCATGCTGACCATGATGCCCATTTGGTCCATTTCCCTCTAAACCTTTCCGATCCATGTATCCATGCTGACTGTCACGCTGAGTTATTCCAGCATTTTGAGTCTGCAATGTTATGTATCTTGCAGTACACAATATTATAAAATACTGAGAAATAGTGACATTCTGGTGCAGAAGACCCAAAATTCCAGAATGCAGCAGCACAGATTCATAAGGTAAGAAGGCAAATGGCATACAGGTTTTCTTTGGTGGGATACAGGATTTGCGGCAAGGAAGGTCATGGTTTAACTATATATGACATAATGGGTTAGACTGTAGTAGTTGGTGCAGTTCTAGTCAGAGAAGGTGCGGAGAAGCTTAATCACAATGTTTCCTTGGGTGAAGTATTTCAGTTATAATTGGATAGACTGGGTTTGCATTGCTTGTTGCACAACAGGATGAGGAGGGTCACGATTGAGGTGCCCAACATCATGAGGGACATAGATTGGTTGGACATTAGGAAACTCTTTCCACTTTGAAAGATGTCTATAACAAGTGGCCACTGTTAAGGAGTGCAAGTCTTAGAGGGGATTTGGAGAATAATATTTTCCCCTAAGATGTGATTCAAATCTGGACAATCTGGGAATGATAGAGACATACATGCTTACAACATTTAACCACTTAGACCACAATGAGCACTTGGGATGTCATGAATGGAAAGCAATGGCCTGAGAGTAAAACATAAAATTAATATTGACAGATATTTTATGATTGTCATATCAAACACCATAGGGCCTGAATGCCTCTATGACTCTGTGATACACACACATTTGCAGGTACTGGGGTATGAGCAGCATCCAAACATTCTTCACTGCTCCGTTTGTCATCACTTATGCGGAATTGTGCTGGTACACAGTTCTCTAATGACCTTGCAAACTGAAGCAAGGCTAAAAAAAATGTTTGGAGAGCTTTGCCATTGTTAAAGCAGACCAGACTCCAATTTGGCTGCTATCGGAGAGTCTGACACTTTCAGATAGTTACATCTAATGACAATTACCAGCATTTCTCCTACTTTGCTGTTTAGTCAAACACCGTCCTTGATCCTCTCAGCAGACCCGATAACCAATTGGCCTTTTGACTGATTATTTCCCTCCATTCTTGCTGCATGCAAGTGATCCTTCCGCACCATGCCGTGCATATCCACATACTTATCCATATGTCTCTTAAACACCACTATCATTTCACACCCCATGGCAGTGTGTTCCAGTCAAAACTTGCACAGCACAAATCCATTAAACTTTGCCCCTCTCGCCTTATATTTATGCCCTCTATTTGATATTTTCTTTTTTTTAATTAATATTTTTATTAGAAGCAGTGTACAGTAGTATAACTGCAGCATATGACAATATACATTTATTGTACATCTTCCATTTTAATTTTGACTTTTTTTTCTCTCTTTGATATTTTCACCCTGCGAACAAAGGTTCTGTCTGTTTACCCTATCTATACCTCTCATAATTTTATATACTTTCACCAGTCCTTCTCTCACCTCTGGCATTCCAAAGAAAACAATCTCAAGAGAGTCAAGAGTCAAGAGTCAATTTAATTGTCATTTGGACCCCTGGAGGTCCAAACGAAATGCCGTTTCTGCAGCCATACAATACACACAAATAGACCCCAGACACAATATAATTACATTTAACATAAACATCCATCACATAACTGTGATGGAGGCCAAAAAAAACTTATCTCTCCACTGCACTCTCCCCCCCCGATGTCAGAGTCAAAGTCAAAGCCCCCGGCTGGCGATGGCGATTGTCCCGCGGCCATTGAAGCCACGCCGGGTGGTGCGAGGTCGCACACCAGGTCTTGGTGTTGGAACCCCCGGTGTGCGCTCGCAAAGTCCCGCGGCCGTTCCAGCCGCGCGGGGCAGTAATGTTAGGCCCCGCTCCAGGAGCTCTTCGACCCCGCAACTCGGGCGGGGGAAGTCGCCATTGCAGTAGCCCCGAAAAGCGGTCTCTCTCCAGGGAGCCGCGGGCTCCCGGTTCCCGCCGTCCGCAGACCCGCAGCAGCAGCCTCCGACTCAGCAGCAGCAGCGGCATCGGCAGCAGCAGCAGCAGCAGCGGCAGCAGCAGCAGCAGCAGCGGCAGCAGCAGCAGCAGCGCTCCTCCACCGCTCCACCCGCTCCGGTCTCGATCGAGCTGTTACCACAATCTATGTCTGTATAAGCTCTCCTTATACCTAACACACTCTTATCCAAGAATCATTCAGTGAAAAGAATGATCCTGACCCGAAACATCACCTGTCCATTTTCCAGAGATGTTGCCTGACCTGATGAGTTACCCCAGCACTGTGATATTTGGTATCCATGCTGGGCATCAAATATCTATCAATATTAATTCTGGCTGCTAATGTTGTTGCTATCTTGCACAAGCTGAGAATGTAGACTAAACTAGCCATCATGCCTTCTAAATCTGCCTCAACACAATTCTTAGCTATTTCATAATTTTGCTGTGGATCAATTAGGACTCCATGTACCATTAACACCTCACATGCTTCCTGCAATAAGCTTAAACATTTTCATGGTATTTTTTTACAGTAACTATAGCTTGAGTATCTGAACATTTTGTCAATTCATTTATTCCAATGGTTATCCTGAAGAAGTTGTGAAACCACACAGCTTGTGAAGGTGCACTCAACCATAAAATAAAACCTTGGGATTCCATGATTAAATCACACATATATAAATATCTTGAAACCGTTGTTGGTTTATTGTCAGCTGTTACCACAACTACAACATCCAGGCCATTACTCCCTCCTCTTCAGTGAGTTGTTTATCCATTCCTCTTCTGAGCTGTTAATCCCCAAAGCACTGAGCTCTTGGTGTGAAACTTCCTCAGTTGCATCTGAAGCATTTTCTTCTCTCTCACCAATTTATGATTTGTTTGCCTTGCGTCTAATTGAAGAAGCATCACGAGGTGAATAATTTGGACATGGAAAAGCTCAACACATTTGCAGACACATTTGTTGGGCTGGCATTTGGTTCCATGATATTGATGCTTGCTGTTATTTGTGCAGATATCACACAGTAACTTTAGCTGGGGGGTAGGTGCAAGGTTAAGCACAGATGTCCAATATTGTTCTCCAAGTTCTGCTGTTCTGTTAGCTAATCAACAACATCTCGCTGTATGTTTCACAATGGAAATAAATTGAATGGTGAGAAGTTGATCCATTTGCACAAAACATACAAACTGAACATGCCGCAGAAAGTTAAAAGTTGTCATTCAGCTGTCAGTGCCCTTTAAATGATGCCATGTGTTAATTACTGCTAATCAACCTCTCTGGTATTGAAAATTAATTATGAGAAGAGTGGAGTTTCAATTCTTTAGGATTTGATTGTCAGAAATATAGACAATTTCAGATTTCAAATTTATATTTTCCATTTACTCCCTTTCTTTTTTCATTTACAAACATTTTTTTTCATTATACCTTTTATTTTGCACCCGTTTTTGTGATTTGTCATTAAAATCATTCTAAGAGTTAAAAAATATATTTTTAGCATCTGCACTTTTAGTTTTACGATTTATTGATCCAATGGATTAAGGAGGCAAACAATTTCTTGCCCTCTGTTACTGGAATCCCAGATGCCTGGTTCTGCCCACTAGGGTGAAATCAGCTGAACACGTCCACCAACTTGCCTATAAAAATGTATGCAAAGGTAAGATGAATCAATGACAGCTACTATTAGATGTCTCTTACAGTAATTTATGGCATAAAATCTTTCAATGAATTGGAAATTTAACAAAGCCCATTCCTATCTTAACCAGCTGTTAACAAGTATATCTTTCACTTGGAATCACTGGTGTGATCCAAACAGTTGGTTGGTGTTTCCCTCTTCCTAACCTGGGGCATCAACACTTATAATAGCACTGGTATTATTACCCTAGGGTGATCTTCTAAGTAATTGCAATCAGAGGAATACATTTGGTACTCGCCTTTTTTTTTCACTCCTTGGCTATTTACTGTATCAGTCAGCTTCAACTTTGATGATAACCTGATTGGAACTGGAATGTGAATTGCATTAGATAATTCAATGTTGACCTTTTGAGTTTGGACTGCAAATTCTGTCCAATACAGAGTGTAGACATAAAGTTTGATCAAAGGTAAAAGAGGAAAGAAAGGACGCAAGCAGGATCATATCAGAATATTTTTTTGTTAACGTCCATAGAGAAGTAATCTGCCATTTTTGATATTGAAGTTAATAATCACAATGGAGTAATGCCTTTTCAAGAAAATACAGTTATTTGTTAAATCTGATATAATAACTGCATATTTGAAAGTATTATGAATCAACTACGAATGTGATAGACAGGGATGCAACTCAATAGTCAATAATAGTAACTGGGAAAATAAAAATAGGATTTTAAAAAAAATTATGTATCTTCCAAATACGGTACCAACATTATCATTAGTCTGTTTATGAATTTGCATTGCAACTGCCTAAATGTAACTTTTTTTCAAAATAACTATTTTATTTCATGACAACCAGGTGCCGTAAATGGCTGCTTGGAAGAGATGAGTACTTACATCTGCCCTTTGCTCAGCCTAGCACTTGCTTGCTGGGAGGAACACGCTGCTGAGAGATAAATTTTCCTCATTCTAATTACAGACCTTGCCATTTTCAACCCACTTCAAGTGTAAATCACCTCATGATAAATAGGACCCATTCAGAGCGCAATGCGAATCAGAAGCACTTCTCTGACAGTGACAATCCATGCAAAAATCTGCTTCCAGGCAACAATCGACTGGAATGTCATATGTTTCTGGATTGAATTTCAGGAAGACAAGTCCTTTTTAAAATCAGTGCATCAGTAAATTGTATGGAAGGGCCATTGCTGAGGTCACTTGAACTAAATTGCACTGACTTCAATTACCACAACATTTGCACTGGCTTTTTTTTGCATTAAAATCAATTTAGGCTACATATTAATTGCAAACCTTAATTTACTAGTTTCCTTAGCACTGTCACACGTGTTTTTTTTACTATTTTAATTACACTGTGCTATCATCTTTCATTATTTTTGTTCTGTATTGTATTCAGCAGATAGCACATATTAAAAATTAAGTAATGCTCGTGTCAGCCAAGAATCTCGAAACAAAACCTTCCTTTGTCTTAAAATAGAACATATGAAGCTATTGTTTAAGCAGGGAAGCGTGGAAATGTTCTGTGAAAAGAAAATAGAGTTGATGGAAGGTGTTGAAGCACAGCACAGATGGTGTAAGAAGGTGATAAAATATTTTGTTTAATGTCTTGTTTCAAGGTGTCTGTAAATGCTTGATCAGTGATCATAAAGAAAAAAAGTGAACTGCACAACTTCTGAATTGTGCTTTTATTCGCAAAGCTGAAACTATACAACAAATAGAAAAATGGAGCCTGAAGAAGGGTCCCGACATGAAACACCACCTATTCATTCTCTCCAGGGATGCTGCCTGAGTTGTTCCAGCACTTTGTGTTTTGCTGCAGAATAGCAGCCCTGCCCTTCAATGGGTTAGATCCATGAACATCAACCAGTATTCAGAATAATTACTGAACCTTCAAATGATATATTAAAATTATTTACCTTGAAATTAATTAGGTATGAGCCAATAACTGGCAAGTAATATTCGTATCACTGGAGTCTCCCAATGATGATATCCAACAAGATAGAGCTTAAGACAGACACATAATGCTGGAGTAACTCAACGGGTCAGGCAGCATCTCTGGAGAACAGGTATAGGGGACATTTTGGGTTGGAAGCCTAATTATCTATTTGCAAAGTTCAATGACCAAGTTCCATACCATCAGTGTTCTGAGGGGTTCTATTGACCAAGCTGAATTTGCCATTTACTGGAGGGAGTGGATGGTAAAGAGATAAGGTGCACATTAAGTGGTCTTCTTTATCTTGGATGATGTGGATCTTTGGTGTTATTGGAGCCATACTTAAATCAGGAAAGCAGAGAGTATTTCATACTTTTTCTGATTGGGCTCTGTAGATGATGGAAGGGATTTGGGATGTCAACTGAATCAGTCACCACAGTATTCCTAGGTGATCTTGCAGCCCCTGCCCAACGGTTGAAACAAGGAACTGCAGATGCTGGATTACAAAATAGGGCACAAAGTGACCATGAAGCTGCGGTGGCAGACGCCTCCCAGGAGCCTGCGGAGAAGCCAGGCTGCAAAGCCTGCCTGGGTCGGTGGAGCTTCACAGTGGCGGTGGAGCCTCGGCGATGGTGGAGCCTCGGAGGCTGCTGTGGAGCCTTGGTGTTGGCGGTGAGCCTTGGTGTTGGTGGTGAGCCTTGGTGTCGGCGGTGAGCCTTGCAGAGATGGCGTAGATGCCACCAGGAGGCTGCAAAGAAGTCGGGACCGGGGCCAGCACCTTGTGGGCCAGAGCCTTGCCAGTTGGAATCGGTGCCCTACGAGTCGGCGTAGCCCACGGTCTTCCCCTGGGTCTGCGGAACCCATGGCTGGGGCCTGGGTCGGCACCACAGAGGCGTCAGGAAGGGACCTGGCAGCGTTAGTGGAGAGGTCAGTGTGGCGCTGACCGACGGATGAGGACGGTCATAGGTAAGTGAGGGCTCTGCTGCCAGGGGAAGGAACAAAGGAGGACCCGGACTGCGGGACCGCCATGAGGGAGGGGGTAGAACAATGGACATTGGGGAGCATTGGGGGGGGGCCGGGGGGGGGGGGGGGGGGGGGGGGGGGATCAAAAGTTTACCTGGGGCCTGGGACGGAATGCTTTGTAAATTTGACGGGGTCCTTTATGTTGCCACAATTGCATACCTTGGCTAAGTGGGAAAATAATTTCACTATGACTATGACAATAAAGTATTCAGTATTCAAGTGTTGGAGTAACTAAGCTGGTCAGGCAGCGTCTATGGAGAATATGGATGGGTGACGTTTCAGTTCGGAACACTTTACACTGAACCCGAAATGTCACTTATCCCCATTCTCCAGAGATGCTGCCAGACTGGCTGAGTTACTCCAGCTCACCAAATGACCTTTTATGCCTGAATGTTTTCGAGGTCTTCCTGCTTTTGGTCATGGGAATGCTTCATTTTCTGAGGAGTTGTGAATGGAATTGAATATTGCGCAATCATTTGTTAACATCCCCATTATAGATTATATGAACAGCGTTAGATGTCTGGGCTTTGTATACTTACCTGAGGAAGCCCTGACCTTATGCCCTGGGGCTGGAGGGATTAGCTTCCAACAATCACAATGTCAATAAAACTCTTGGTTTACCAGATAGTAATAATCTGTAATCAATCAGTCTGAAGAAGGGTCTCGACCCGAAATGTCGCCTATTCCTTCTCCCCATAGATGCTGCTTCACCTGTTGTGGTCGTCCAGCATTTTGTATCTACCAGTAATAATCCCATCCCTCCTGCAAATTTCGGAGACTCGGACAACTCATGGGTTTAAAAATATATCACTATTGTTGTCTTAGAAAAATCTTCCAAATCCAATAAGTCAACCACCGTCAGGCACTCTCCCCGACCAACATCCTGGGTATTGAGGATCTACTTACACTCGGTTGGCTCCATGGCGAGACGATCTTGTTTTCACGCCTGAGAACCAATTTTCCAAACAGATACTCAATTCCAACCTCTGTCCAATCACAGAGAGAGGTTACCTGGTGATATGAGGAAAATTCAATGGATTCGATGGATATTTATTGTCACATATTCAATAAATCATTACACATTGAAATGCATTTTGCATATGAGTCCTTTTACAATACTAGAGAGATTTTGAGGAACAAGATTATTATTCAGGTTTTTACACCAATACACTGTTCTTTACAAAAATCTGCCCATGATGAGAAACCTGACAAATAACAGATATAAATTAGATAACTTCAAGACCGAAAGTCAAAAACGTTTCTCATACCAGACAAATTTTAATTGATTTACCACCATTTTGGACACCAAAAATATGACATTAGAAACTCTGCCACAGTTAATCATGAATAATTAATTCATAAATAAACTTCATATGGCCCCTCATACATATGTATTTTGATAATTATCTAGGAAAATATCTTCATCATTACAAGGAGAAATTACAGTAACATGTCTGGTATACCGTCTAGCAAAGATCCCGTAACGACCGTTGTGCTTGGTGTCCATTGTCACAATGGCCATTATCGGGGTGGGTAGCTCCGTAAGTTTAACCACGGAGGCTACAAACCTCTAATGCTTTTCAAAAACCCAACGAGGTGTCCCATGGTAATAGCGATTTTTGGGCGAGTTAACTATTTTTCTTATTTTCCAATTTATTATATTAAAAACATTGTGGTGTCAAAAATGCAATGACCATTTACAATATATTTTCCGACTTTTTAAAATCAATTAAAAAAATTTGGGACCTAAATTGGTCATCAAAACTAAGAAATTGAGCCAATCTTCAGTTTGGCAACACACTGTCTCTTGCTAACCTTTTGTACGGACCAAGTCGCTAACTTCGTTCCATTGTGTCAACTTCTGGAAGCTTCACAACGACCATTACGGAGACATTTTACTTACTAAAGAATCATCCCAAATCAAACCTTCTGATGAATCATCGGCCATCGATATTTCTCAAATCCATAAGGTAATGTACCGTTTAGATCACTTTGGTGAAAATGTTTAGTTTTTGCTAATAATGTAACGTTCTTTTTCTGGGACACCAAACCTTTGAGTGTCCACCGCAACGTACGTTTGTGTGTATGATGTTTAACGTGCATTTCGGTGTCAACTCAGATGGATGCAGTATTCTACTACATGATCAGGTGAATGAAGTGGAAACGGTGTTTGCAATTTTATTGTTCCATTTGGTATTCATAAACATAGAAAGGAATAAGAAATACGTGCACTTACTGTGCCAACCAGGTCACTGGTGGACACCACATGCAGGCCCGTACGAAGCTTTTCAAAAAGGGGGGTGGCATGACAGGATTACAAAAAACTTAATGTGAAATAATTAACGAGCGCGGAGCGTGAAGTCCCTCTGAGCCTTGTTTTGGACACAATTTTCAGAAATTAACAGGAATCAGAGGTAGCTTTTCACACAAAGGGTGTTGGGTGTATGTAATGAGCTGCCAGAGGAGGTAGTTAAGACTGGGACTATCCCAATGTTTAAGAAACATTTGGACACGTACACGGATAGGACAGATTTAGATGGATATGGGCCAAACACGTGTGAGTGGGACTAGTTTAGATGGGACATGTCGGTCGGTGTGGGCAAGTTGGGCTGAAGGGCCTGTTTCCACACTGCATCATTCTATGACTAAAAAGTGAAGAAGAAAAATGCATGTAGATAAGTAGAGCAGATTTTAAAGAGAAGTGAAATGTAAAGGCAGAGAGAGGTTTATGGGTAGGTTTATAGGCGACGTTTCCCAGAATAGTGGAATAACTCAGCGAGTCAGGCAGCATCTGTGGAGAACATGGTGAGGTGAAAATTGTCACAGAGTGCTGGAGTAACTCAGCCGGTCAGGCAGCATCTGTGGAGAATATGAATAGGTGGCGTATCACAGAATGCTGGAGTAACTCAGCGAGTCAGGCAGCATCTGTGGAGAACATGGATAGGTGATATGTCACAGAGTGCTGGAGTAACTCAGTGGGTCAGTCAGCATCTGTGGAGAAAAGGTATAGATTATAGTTCCGGTCAAGACCGTTCTTCAGTAATATTCATGATGTGCCATGCATAGACATTCCTGAATGTTACCCAAACCATCGTGAGCTACTTTGTTACGGTGCTTGCCTTCTCCTATAACGTCTCTGCTGCCTTGGGTGATGCAGGACAGGACACAAGCTTTGGGACATGGTGTGAAGCTGTTGCCGCCTGTCCCAGCCTGGTAAAAATCTGGATGGAGTAGATTTGGAGAGAATGTTTCCACTAGTGGGAGAGTCTAGGACCAGTGACCACAGCCTCAGAATTAAAAGACATTCCTTTAGGAAGGAGATGAGCAGGAATTTCTTAAGTCAGAGGGTGGTGAACTGTGGAATTCATTGCCACAGACAGCTGTGGAGGTCAAGTCAATGGACATTTTTCAGGAGGAGATTGATAGATTCTTGATTAATGCGGGTGTCAGAGGTAATGGGGAGAAGGCAGGAGAATGGGTTTGAGAGGGAAAGATAGAGTCATAGGGTGTACAGTGTGGAAACAGGCCCTTCGGCCCAGCATGTTCCATCTGCACTAGTCCCACCTGCCCACGTTTGATCCATATCCCTCCGAACTTGTCCTATTCATGTACCTGTCTAAATGTTTCTTAAATGTTGCGATAGTCCCTGCCATAACTATCTCCTCTGCACCCGCTGAGTTTCTCCAAAGATGCTGCTGCACACGCTGAGTTTCTCCATAGATGCTGCTGCACCCGCTGAGTTTCTCCATAGATGCTGTTGCACCCGCTGAGTTTCTCCAGCAATTTTGTGTACCTACACCCTATCTCCTCTGGAAGCTTGTTCCATACACTTACCACCCTTTGTCGAAAAACATACCACTCAGATTCCTATTAAATCTTTTGCCCATCACCTTAAACTTATGTCCTCTGCTCCTCGATTTACTTACTCTGAGCAAAAGACTCAACCATATCTATTCAAATCATGATTTTATACACCTCTATTAGATCATCCCTCAGCCTCCTGTGTTCCATGAAATAGAGTCCCAGCCTACTCAACCTCTCCCTATAGCTCTGGCCCTCTAGTCCTGGCAACATCCTCATAAATCTTCACTGTACCCTTTCCAGTTTGATGACATCTTTCCTATAACATGGTGCCCAGCACTGAATACAATACTCTGAATGCGGCCTCACCAACTTCTCATGACCTCCCAACTTTTATACTCACCCGACCCGCTAAGTTACTCCAGCACTCTGTGAAACGTCACAGAACAGGGCAAGATTAGCAAGTTTGCTGATGATACAGAAGTGAGTGGTTTTGCAGATAGTGAAGATGGTTGTGAAAGATTGCAGCAGGATCTGGATCAATTAGGCAGGTGGGCAGAGGAATGGTTGATGGTTGCATGGTCCCTTGAAAGTCGTGTCGCAGGTATATCAGGTGGTCAAAAAAGTATTTTGGCACTTTGGCCCTCATCAGTCAGAGTATTGGGTATAGAAGTTGGGAGGTCATGTTGCAATTGTATAAGACATTGGTGAGACTGCATTTAGAATATTGTGTTCAGTTCTGGGCACCATGTTATAGGAAAGATATCAATCTGAAAAGAGATCCCCATCCTGGATCAGTCCAATTAGGGTTTTGTCATCCACAAACTTGAGGCTTGACAGAGGTGTCTGTGGAGGTGCAGTCATTGGGTATGAAGTGGTGATTGGAGTGAAGTGGTGATTGGAGTGGGGTGGGTGTAGAAGGACCCAGTCTTTGCAGACTGAGGTCAGGCTGGGAGTGGGTGTGAAGTGGTTGGGTGGGGTGGGAAAGGTTCCACTCTTTTCATACTGGAGTCTTGCCTTAAGTAGGTGTGAAGTGGTGAATGGGAAGGAGAGGGTGCAGGGTCCATTCTTTGCGGACTGGGGTCTGGCTGTGTTTGTTGGGGAGGGGGTTTCAGGGTTACGTTTCTGATTTTCGAGCCTGCAGTAAAACTCATTCAGGTTGTTCATCAGCTGACGATTGTCCAAAGAGCAGGGGGCTTTCCTCTTATAGCTGGTGATTTCTTGCATGCCCTTCCAAACTGAAGAAGAATCACTAGCTGAGAATTTGCTCCTCAACTTCTCAGAGTACCTTTCCTTGGCAGCTCTGATTCCTCTTCTCAGCTCTTTATCGATTACGCTATCTTTTAATTCTTTAACAATTAGGCTATCGTCTTGACGCATATTTGCCACCAGCCCCTCACCCCGATCTCAAAATGGAAATGTTACATCTGTATATAATCATCCCATTAAAATTTGTATTTATGTCACAAACTATGGCATTCACATTTTTCAGTATTGTTATCAAGGAACAGAAAGCAGTTCCAATTGTTTGATATTATTTGATATTGTTTAATATTATTCATATGGAGGAGAAAATATAATAGCTCTAAAACTTACCTTAATTTTGCCATCTCACTCAAGATAATCCCCCTTTCCCTCTCCCCTCCCCATCTCTCTCTCTCTCTCTCTTTTCCCCTCTCTCTCCCCCCCTCGCCCTCTCACATCCCCCCTCTTTCTTGCGGGGGGGGGCGAAGATGAAGGTGGTGCGGGCCCAGCGGGGGGGGGGGGGGGGGGGGGGGGGACCCAGCGATGTGTCAGTGGAGGTGGCGTAGGACCCAGCGGGGGTGGCGTGAGGACCCAGTGGGGATGGCGTAGACGTAGGCCCAGTGGGGGTGGCGCGGGGCCCAGGGGGATGGCGTAGACCCAACGGGGGTCAGCAGTGGTGGCGTGGACCCAGCGGGGGTGGCATGGGCCCAGCAGGGGTCAGCGAGGGTGGCGTGGACCTAGCAGGGGTCTGCAGGGGTGGCGTGGGCCCAGCGGGGGTGGTGTGGGCCCAGCGGGGGTGGCGTGGGCTAGGCGGGGGTGGCGTGGGATCAGCGGGGGTGGCATGAGCCCAGCGGGGGTAGCGTGGGCCCAGCGGGTGTTGGCGGAAGTGGTGTGGGGGGAAGACGGCTTGGGCCCCGGCGGCGGGGGGAGGCTAGGGGAGTGGGCTCCATCGCAGCGGCGACTAGTGTTGGGGTTACAGCCATTGGGGTCAGATTCAGCCACTCCCGCCCGGGGACGAGGGGACGAGAGAACAGAGAGCTGGCCGTTTCGAAAGTGGAAACGTTGATTTTTTAAAAAACAAATGCCGATTTTTTTTGTTTTTGTTTTTTTTTGTTTGTTTTATTGGTGACTTTTTTCTTAAGAGAAAAAATGGGAGTGCGGTCGCACCCAACGCACCCCCCCCCCCCTCGGACAGCCATGACATGACAACCATTACACAAATTGTATTTGTTTATTCTGATGCAATTTTCAGAAACTTGCCATCAATATGCTATCTTTTCTTATTTTTGTTCATACTATGTCAATGAACCCAATAAAGTGCTTGTCAACTTTTTTTGAAGGAATTTGAAATTTGACCCCCTTTGTCACATTGTTGTGTGCAGTATTGTAAAAAGACACATATAATAAATCCGGCGCCACCATACATGGCGCCATTTTATCGTTCAAATTCTGTATTCCCACGTGTTCATTCTACTGGAGCAGCTCCCAATCCCCTCCGTCGCCCATGATCGGCTCGGCCCATCTCTCTTCTCTTTGTTGGCCATCTTGTGTCCCGGGGGCAACCTCCAGCACCGGTTCACCCTCCTGCTGGCCCTTGCTCTTCATGCCTAATGTCTGCAGTGACACAATTCCACGTTTGACAAGCTTTCGAGGGGGGGGGGGGGGGGAGGGAGGGAGGGGGGGGGGGGGGGGGGGGGGGGGAGGGGAGGGGGGGGGGGGAGGGGGGGGGGGGGTGAGGGGGGGATGAGCCTCCAGGTGAGTTTGGTCACTTGGCAAAGCCTCTCCACCAGTTTTGGCCTTCCTACCCAAATCATTACCCATCCATATTCTCCATTGCTGCCCGACCATCTTAGTTGCTCCAGCATTTTGTGCCCTTTTTTGTAAAAGCCAATGGGTGTTTTCGGCTGCCTCCATTCATGCCCGACCTTCCGACAGAGCCTCTGACAGTTCTGCACAGATCGAGCTCCGGACAGGTTTGGCCGTCCACCTAGCCTTCGGGGCATGTTGGGTGGACATCGAGTCCACGGCACCTCGACAATGGCCTCAGGCTGGGTTCCCAGTCCTCAGCTGCGGCTCGGCGGGTAGCCTCCCAGGAAATATTCTAGAATGTTCTCTTGGGAGACCCTGGCCCATCACCAATCCACCAGTTTCCATGCAGTGTAGTTCCATGACTCAATTAACCCATGACAGACACCTCGAACTGACAACTGCTGGAGGTACTCATCGTGCCATGCAGCATGCGTGGATGCAAAAAGATGCCTCGTGTCCCCAAATCAAGAACTGATGTCGCTTCAGCAGGAATACCTAGGTTGGTCTCTCAAAGGAGTAACCTTTTAGCGAAAGTTTCTGCAAACCCTCCACCGTCCCCAAAGGGATAATGCTATGGGATAGCGGCACATGTGGGTAGCAGTAACAGGATCGGTCAGAGTCAGCATGTATTTACGAAGGGGAAATCATGCTTGACTAATCTTCTGGAATTTTTCGAGGATGTAACTAGGAAAATTTACAAGGGAGAGCCTGTGGATGTAGTGTACCTTGACTTTCAGAAAGCATTTGATAAGGTCCCACATAGGAGGTTAGTGGGCAAAATTAGGGCGCATGGAATTGGGGGTAGAGTGCTGACGTGGATAGAAAATTGGATGGCAGACAGGAAACAAAGAGTAGGGATTAACGGGTCCCTTTGAGAATGGCAGGCAGTGACTAGTGGGGTACCTCAAAGCTCGGTGCTGGGACCGCAGCTATTTACATGATTTAGTTACGATTTAGATGAAGGGATTACGAGTAGATTGGGTGGCAGACAGTAACAAATTTGCAGATGACACAAATCTGGGTGGCAATGTGAACTGTGAGGAGGATGCTATGAGAATGCAGGGTGACTTGGACAGGTTGGGTGAGTGGGCAGATGCATGGCAGATGCAGTTTAATGTGGATAAATGTGAGGATATCCACTTTGGTAGCAAAAACAGGAAGGAAGATTATTATCTAAATGGTGTTGTTGGGAAAAGGAGAAGTACAACGGGATCTGGGGGTCCTTGTTCATCAGTCAATGAAAGTAAGCATGCAGGTACAGCAGGCAGTGAAGAAAGTGAATGGCATGTTGGCCTTCATAACAAGAGAAGTTGAGTATAGGAGCAAAGAGGTGCTTCTACCCTAGTGAGACCACAGCTGGAGTATTGTGTGCAGTTTAGGTCTCCAAATTTGAGGAAGGACATTCTTGCTATTGAGGGAGTGCAGCGCAGGTTCACAGGGTTAATTCCTGGGATGGCGGGACTGTCATATGCTGAGAGAATGGAAAGGCTGTGCTTGTATACCCTGGAATTTAGAAGGATGAGAGGTAATCTTATTGAGACATAAGATTATTAAGGGTTTGGACATGCTAGAAGCAGGAAACATATTCCTGATGTTGGGGGAGTCCAGAACCAGGGGCCACAGTTTAAGAATAAGGGGTAAGCCATTTAGAATGGAGATGAAGAAACACTTTTTCACACAGAGATTTGTGAGGCTGTGGAATTCTCTGCCTCAGGGGGCAGTGGAGGCCGGTTCTCTAGATACTGTCAAGAGAGAGCTAGATAGTGTAAATGATTATTTTTGGCAGTGTGAGTTGTATGCTAAGGTGTATAAAATCATGTGAAGAATAGATCAGGTAGACGCATAGAGCCTCTTGTCCAGAGTAGGCAAATGAAGAACCAGAGGACATAGGTTTAAGGTGAGGGGGTAAATGATATAATAGCAACCAGCGGGGGGGGGGGGTTTCACACAAAAGGTGGTGAGTGTAGGGAACAAACTGCCAGAGGAGTTAATTGAGGCAGGTACAATCGCAGCATTTAGGAAACGTTAAGACAGGTACATGAATAGGACAGATTTAGAGGGATATATGGGCCAAACACAGGCAGGTGGGACTAGTGTTGATGGTTCATGTGTCGGAAGGTACTGCAGATGCTGGTTACACCAAAGATAGATACAAAATGCTGGAGTAACAACGGGATAGGCAGTATCTCTGGAGAGAAGGAATGGGTGATGTTTTGGGTCGAGAACTTTCTCCGGCTGAAAGTCAAGGGAGAGGGAAATGGGATATGAAAGGGTACCAAAGGACATTTCAAGGTGTGAAAAGAAAAGTTCAGAGCAGATGATAATCAAGGCAATGTACAATGGTTCATTGCTGAATGAGGGGAAGGTGACAACGAGGCATACAAACAGTAAAATTAATCTGGAGGACAGTGAAACTAGTAGGAAGACTCGAATGGGGTAAGGGTCTCGACCCGAAACGTCACCCATTCTTTCTCTTCAGAGATGCTGCCTGTGCTGCTGAGTTACTCCAGCAATTTGTGTCTATCTAATTGTAGTTGTGGCATGTTGGTCAGTATGCGCAGTGTGGGTCGAAGGGCTTGTTTTTAAGCTGCAAGACTCTATGACTCTATATTACTAATGGAACAATCTGCCAATCCATATCATCTTCATTGGCCTTACGCTTTAACACATCTGATGGTTAGGAGGAAGATCCACAGTCAGGAAATTCAAATTTAAATCACACGTAACTCTTAAACAACTGAACACGTGCACATCTTTAGAACTGAGTGTTGCCGGAGGTCTGAAACGTTGCCTGCATTGAAATAGGCAGATTCCAGAATAGAATGATATCCTTTGTTTGGACAAATTAATTTACACAGGCTCTCAAAGCCTCACAGATTTCTTTCATAAAAACAAGCATATATCTTGTATATTTTAGAGACTACACTTAATCTTTTCATATTCTCACGACCCCGAGGTTAGCATTTTTTTTAGGGCTGAATTGTTTATAGTTTACATTCTGCACCACAGCCGTTCCATATTTATAGAATACCTTTCACTGCAGAATCTATTCAATATTTAAAGAGAGATATTTTTTGACTGCCAAAGTAATTGTGAGGATGCTGTATGCCTTTTATCTTCACTTCCAACAATGGCAGAACATTTGTATTTAATGCCAATTATCTCAGTATGGGTGTAAATTAGATTCAGATAACTTTTGTCCTGTTAAAAATATTTTTCTTTCCCTATCTACCCAAATACAGAATAAGCAAAATTAAGCTAAATGAGCCAATAGTCGGGTTCTTAATTGTACTCTGATGTATCTTCAGAATTTTTAGTGAAAGAGCAGTTCAATTAATAAATGAGAGCCCAATTTTGGGAAGCATGCTTTTAATTACACTTGATTATCCCTGTTGCAGGCCCTGCAACACCGACCCACTGCTGCCACCAGGACAATGGGCCTTTGAGGTCAACATAAGATTCTATACTTCTAAAAAACTTTAAAACTTGAAAGATACAAATGGTGTCAGAAAGGGTGACTTTTTGTATACTGCCTCAGGGTAATCCACTATTCTTATGCTACAATTGTTGCATTGTTGTACTTAGGTGTTATTGTGCTTTTATCTCATAAGGTTTTAGGAATTGTATGCAAATCAAAGAATTTCACTGTATCTGGGTATATGACAATAAGGTACCATTAAACTAGTATTAAACAGAGATATCTCTTCACAAGGTATACTTGAAGAATATGCCCAGCTATGTTTTAATTAGTAAATGCCTGTTCAAGTGCTTCTGACTGTGATAATTATAAAATTGGATGTTTACATTCAAACAATCATGGTTCGTCAGAAGAAAATATTTAGTCATTCCCTTTCAGATTATACATTACAGTGAAACACCACAGTGGGTGACCAGCTGGCAGTGTCTCTGGGCACGGCAGCAACCTCATGTAATAATGTTGCCAATACAATATTTCCTCTTGGAGATGGAAATAGCTGTGTTTTGTGACTGCTGAATGTCTGAAAAATACCCACTCACTTTGTTTCAGCTGCCAATACAGTCACTGAGAAAAGGAAAATAATTGGACAATATTTACAGTAATTAAAACTCTTTTACTTTACCAAGATTATTTTGACTCAAAAGCAACCTTGTCTCATAGTTGTCTCTTTTAATGTTGTTGAGGTTACAGCAATCGTTGGGAATATAATTTAATTGGTTCCCAGTAATATATCTATACTGCAGTTGGCGCCGACTAACGATCCCCTCAAACTAACGCTATCCTAGGTACAAAGTCTGTGCAGACAACATGCGTAGTCAGGATCAAACCCGGGTCTCTGTCGCTGTAAAGGAGCAACTCAAACACTGTGCCACCATGCTGCCCCGTTTTAGGCTCTGATGATGATGAAGTATGACGGTTCCTCAGGAAGAAAAGCAAAATGACTAATATAAAGTCCAGTTGTTGCAGAATCAGTTTCTTATAGAATAAAGGAACTGCAGATGTTGGTTTACAAAAAATCCACAAAGTGCTGAATATGAAGGTCCAAGAATTTGAAGCTGCGACTATCTCTACCAGTGAAAACGGACACGCTCCGATGTCCCTTCTCTGAAGTAAGATTATGTTCCTTTGTTTTATTAACATTGAGCCAGTGGGGGTTCTACCCCTCTCCTGTGTGCTGAGTCATCGCCACCTGTGTTTCGGCCAACAACAGTGATAATGTCGGCGTAATTTAGAGATGGCATTGGAGCTGTGCTTAGCCACATGGTCATGGGTAGAAAGAGAATAGATCAAGGGGCTAAGCCCATAGCTGAGAGAAAACAGATACAAGAGTGCTTAATTATCATGTGCACTGGGAATGGAACTGTGACATTTTCACTTGCTGCTGCATAGCAGGTCCAGTAAATGACATGATAAATTAACAACTGTAATATTTGGTAGCAATAGTTGTGCAGAACAAAAGTCTGTAGTGCAACCAAATGATCACACTCCATGAGGTACGGTTAGTTCAAGAACCTGATGTTGCTGGGAAGAAGCTGTTCTTGAACTTGGCGGGCATAGTTTTCAGGCTGCTGTGCCATCTTCCCAAAGGTAGCAGCAGAATGACAGTGTGGCCAGCGAGGCATGGGTCTTGGATGACATTGTGTGCCTTTTTAGCAGCTCTTCTTATAGTTCATTTCAATGGTGTGGATATCAGTATCTTTAGTTTAGAGATACAGCATGGAAACAGGCCCTTCGGCTCATTGAGTCTGCACCGACCTGCGATCTTCCATACTCTAGTTATATCCTACGCACGAGGAACAATTTTCAGAATGTAATTAAGCTACAAATTCAGCGGTCACAAGGAGAATGTACAAACTCCATCCATACAGACAGCACCTGTAGTTAGGATCGAACTCGGGACTCTTGTTTTGTAAGATAGCAATCCTACAATTGTGCTCTATGTCTGTGATGGAGCAGGTAATGCTACGACTCTCTGTAGTCTCTACTGTTCCTGGGCTTTCAAGTACTTGAACGGCCATGATGCAAATAACCAGAATGCTCTCTACCATACACCTGGTGAAGTTTGATGGAGTATTCATCGACATAACAAATCCATGCAATCTTGTTAAGAAGTAAAGGCATTAGTGAGCTTTCTATATGATTGCATTGGTGCAAGGCCTAGGACAGAGAGACACACCGTCCAGGAACTGCTGTTGACTCTCTCTACCACAATTCTGTCAATGAAGATAAATTTGTAAATCCCTGGCTTTCCTTTTCTGAAGCCAACAATCAGCTTCTCGATCTTGCTATTGTTGATAGCAAGATTGGTGTTTTGGCACTATTCAATCAGATTATCAATCTTTCTCATGTACTCATTACCTGTTATGCATCTATCAGTGGTGGCATTTTTGGCAAACTTAAAAATGGCAATAGAGCAGCGTCTGGCTACACATCGTTTGTACAGAGACAGTGTCATGGACCAGCCACGTTAATCTCACGTAAGAATGTGCACCACACCTGTACTTTCTTAGGGAACTGAGGAAATTTGGCATGTATCCAATGACTCTTACAAACTTCTGCGCGTGCACCATAGAAAGCAAACACTCAGGTTATATCACAGCTTGGTTTGAGAACAACTCAGTCCAAGATCGCAAAAAAAATTGTAGAGAGTTGTAGAGATAGCACAGTCCATAACGCAGACCAGACTCCTCACCATTGACTCCATCTGTACTTCACGCTGCCTCTGAATCGCAGCCAACATAATCAAGTGCGTGTTCTATACCTGCCATTCCCCTTTCCCGCTGCTCTCATCGGGCAAACGGTACAGAAGCTTGAAGGCATGTATGACCAGATGAAGGAACGGCTTCTACCCCTCTGTTATCAGGCTTCTGAATGGTCCTTCCATATACCAGGGGTACTATCCAATTCACATTTACCCCATTGCCGAGTTTGGACTTTGTCTATGGAACTGTTACGCTGCAATACTGAATCATATATTCTGCACTCTGTATCTTCCCCTTTGCTCTATCTATTATACCTGAATTTGACATGATTATATTTATATTTAGTATTAGCAGAACTAATTGGACACTATGTAAAACAAAGCTTTTCGCTGTACCTTGGTACTCGTGACAATATTAAACTAAAGATAAACCTAAGTAGAACTAAGTAGAACATTCAGCCTTTAGGTGCACCTGTGTTGATGGTTATCAAGCAGGAAGTGTTGTTGCCAATTCATTGCAGTCTGATTGCAGTCTGGCAATGAGGAAGTCGAGGATCCAATTACATGGGATGAGATGAGACCCAGCTCTCTGAGTTTGATCATACATTTGGAAGGGATGAAGTTATTGAATGCTGAGCTGTAGTTGATTTTTTAAATATTCAAAATAAACTTTATTCAGAGTAAAAATTATATACAGACCAGGTACCGTGCAAAAGTTTTTCCGACATTCTCAGAGGATATACACACATTAACGTACAATTTTACCCTACGTCCTTGCCACTAATGTGGCCCCCTGGAGTGATATCCTTTCCTTTATTTGAAGGATGTCTCCAACATACCCTGCCCCCAAATGTCCAGCAGCAGAAAACACTAGACTGTGGTCCTCCCCCACAGCGCCGTGGTGTTGGTTACCCAAAGCTTCAGTGCGTCCCTCAGCATGTATTCCTGCAGTCAGCAGTGAGCCAGTCGGCAACATTCCCCGACGGACATCTCGCTCTGCTGAGAGAGTCAAAGTTTGGGCCGACCAAAGAGAATCTTTCACAGAGTTCTTGACCTCCAGCAGCATTTGACGTCTGTCTCTGAATGTGTCCATGGGAACTGACCGTAAATTGGAGAGTCCTCTGTTATGGCATTGTTTGTGATAAACCATGATGGGGATCCTTGCAACCTTAACCAGACCGTATCTCTGGATTGCTTCCTGTACCTCATGCAGGTGAGGGCAGGAACAGAGAGATGGGGTTCTGAATGTGTAGCTAGGGGGCTGGTGCAGGGAGCAGGGATTTAGATTTATAGACCACAGAGATCTCTTCTGGGGTAGGGGTGGTCTGTACAAAAGGGACGGGTTACACCCTAACTAGAGGAGGACCAACCTTCTGGTAGGCAGGTTTGCGAATGCTACACGTGTGGGTTTAAACTAAATAGCCGGGGGGGGGGGGGGGGGGGGGTTGACAAATTGGGAGTATAAAGATGGAGTTAAAGAGGAAGTGAGTACAGGAAAATTTACAAAAGACTCCCAAATTAATGGGAAGGAAAGTTGGAGAAGGGATAAGAGAGTAAGGTCAGGGCCAATAGTGACCGGTGTGAGAGGGGTTGAAAACCGAGGTTAAAGTTTTGTATATGAATGTGCAAAGTATAAGGAATAAAGTGGATGATCTTGAGGCTCAGTTAGAAATTGGCAAGTATGATGTTGTGGGAATTACAGAGACATGGCTGCAAGAGCGCCAGGGATGGGAAATTAATATACAGGGGTATACGTCCTATCGAAAAGACCGGCAGGTGGGCAGAGGGGGCCGGGTAGCTTTGTTGGTAAGGAATAAAATTCAGCCCCTTGCGAGGGGTGACATAGAATCAGGAGATGTAGAGTCAGTATGGATAGAACTGATGAATTGTAAGGGTAAAAATACCTTAATGAGAATTATCTACAGGCCCCCAAACAGTAACCTGGATAAATGGTGCAAATTGAATCAAGAGTTAAAATTGACATGTCGTAAAGGTAATGCTACGGTGGTTATGGGAGAGTTCAACATGTAGGTAGACTGGGAAAATCAGTTTGGTACTGGACCCCAAGAAATAGAGTTTTATGGAGTGCCTCCGAGATGGATTCTTCAGGGCCTATTCCATTTGGTGATTTTTTCGGTGACTGTTAGCATCATTGACTGACGTATCAGGTCATCAAAATAGTCGCGGCGTGGCGCGGTGTTACGACGTATTGATGCGTGGTGTTTCCTCAAGTGTCGCAACATTTTGTTGTCGCAGCTGGATTTTGAAATGTTCAATATCTTTTGACGATCCTTATACGTCAGTCAATGATTCCAGCAGTCGCTGAAAAAATCGCCAAGTGGGACAGGCCCTTTAGAGCAGCTTGTACTTGAGCCTACCAGGGAGAAGGTAATTCTGGATTTAGTGTTGTGTAATGAACCAGATTTGATAAGGGAACTCAAGGTAAAAGAGCCATTAGGAGGGAGTGACCATAATATGATACGTTTCAATCTACAATTTGAGAGGGTGAAGGGAAAATCGGAAGTGTCAGTATTAGTTGAGCAAAGGACACTATGGAGGTATGAGGGAGGAGCTGGCCAAAGTTGACTGGAAATATATCCTAGCAGCGATGACTGTGGAACAACAATGGCTGGTATTTCTAGGAATAATATAGAAGGTGCAGGATCAGTTCATTCCAAAGAGGAAGAAAGATTCTAAAAGTAGTAACTGACGACCATGGCTGACAAGGGAAGTCAAGGACAGTATAAAAATAAAAGAGAAGAAGTATAACACAGTAAAGGTGAGTGGGAAGCCAGGGGATCGGGAAACTTTTAAAGAGCACCAGAAGATAACCAAAAAGGCAATACGGAGAGAAAAGATGAGGTACGAAGGTAAGCTAGCCAAAAATATATGAATATATGAAGAGGAAAAATTTAGTTAAGACAAATGTGGGTCCCTTGAAGACAGAAACAGGTGAATTTATTATGGAAAACAAGGAAATGGCAGATTAGTTGAACAGATACTTTGGATCTGTTTTTATTAAGGAAGACACAAACAGTCTCCCAGGTACTAGTGGCCAGAGGACCTAGGTTGATGGAGGAACTGAAGGAAATTCATAGTAGGCAGGAAATGGTGTTGGGTAAACTGTTGGGACTGAAGGCTGATACATCCCCAGGGCCTGATGGTCTGCATCCCAGGGTACTTAAGGAAGTGGCTCTAGAAATTGTGGATGCATTGGTGATCATTTTCCAATGTTCTATAGATTCAGGATCAGTTTCTGTGGATTGGAGGGTAGCAAATGTTATCCCACTTTTTAAGAAGGGAGGGAGAGAAGAAACAGGGAATTATAAACCAGTTAGCCTGACATTGGTGGTGGGGAAGATGCAGGAGTCAATTATAAAAGATGAAATGGCAGCACATTTAGATAGCTAGAGCAGGATCGGTCCAAGTCAGTATGGATTTTCAAAGGAGAAATCATGCTTGACTAATCTTCGGGATTTTTGTGTGGATGCAACGAGGAAAATGGACAAGGGAGAGCCAGTGGATGTAATGTACCTGGACTTTCAGAAAGCCTCTGATAAGGTCCCACATAGGAGATTAGTGGGCAAAATTAGAGCACACGGTATTGGGGGTAGGGTACGGACATGAATAGAAAATTGGTTGGCAAACAGAGAGTAGGGATGAATGGGTCCCTTTCAGAATGGCAGGCAGTGACTAGTGGGGTACCGCAAAGCTCGGTGCTGGGTGCTGGGTGCTCGGTGCTCGGTGCTCTATTTACAATATACATTAATGATTTAGCCGAAGGGATTAAGAGTAACATTAGCATATTTACAGATGACACAAAGCTGGGTGTCAAGTTTTGAAAAGGGGATGTACAATGAGATCTGGGTGTCCTTGTTTATCAGTCACTGAAAGTAAGCATGCACGTACAGTAGGCAATGACGAAAGCTCATGGCATGTTGACCTTCATAACAAGAGGAGTTGAATCTAGGAGCAAAGAGATCCTTCTACAGTTGTACAGGGCCCCAGTGAGACCACACCTGGAGTATTTTGTGCAGTTTTGGTCTCCAAATTTGAGGAAGGGCAATTCTTGCTATTGACGGAGTACAGCGTAGGTTCACAAAGTTAATTCCCAGGATGGCAGGACTATCATATGTTGAAATAATGGAGCGACTGGGCTTGTATGTACTGAATTTAGAAGGATGAGATTAATCATCCTTATTGTAACATATAAGATCATTAATGTTTTGGTCACGCTAGAGGCAGGAAACATGTTATCGGGGAGTCCAGAACCAGGTGCCACAGTTTAACAATAAGCAGTAGGCCATTTAGAATGGAGAGGAGGAAAAACTTTTTTACCCAAAGAATTGTGAATCTGTGGAATTCTCTGCCTCAGAAGGCAGTGGAGGCCAATTCTCTCGATGCTTTCAAGAGAGTTTCGATAAAGCTCTTAAAGATAGCAGAGTCAAGGGATATGGGTGGAAGGCAGGAACGGGGTACTGATTGTGGATGATCAGCCATGATCACAGTGAATGCTGGTGCTGGGTCGAGGCGCTGCATGGCCTACTCCTGTACGTATTGTCTATTATCTATTGACTCTCTTTGCATATCCATATTCTTCAAAGAGATAGGCAACCATCTCTCCACGACAGCTGTCCCCACGGCAGCTTTCACAGCTGGTTAGGTTCCGACAGTGCAGGAAGGATGAGACTGGAGTGAAGAACAACGTAATGTCCAAGTCCTTTTCAACTAAGTGGTTTAGAACAGCGTGGAGAATCAGCAACATCGCACCCCACGTTGATCTGTAGTGGCGGTAGGCAAAGTGTAGTGGGTTAGGGTCCTCACTAAGGCAAGGGATGATATGTGTCATAACCTATCTTTAAAAGCACTTCATCACCATGGATATTAGATCCTCCTGTCAGTTGGCATTGAGCCTTGAGTCGCACCTGCATTGATGGTCAGTGAAGAGGAGATATTGTTACCGAACCATATTGATTGTAGTGTAGTTTGGGCGATTGTATTATAGGCATAAAATATAACTGTGAAACAATATTGGAATTATTAATTGTATCAGGAATGACATGGCTTTCATCAGGAAATGCCTGCAAAACACAAATGCAAAACATAATCCAAGACCTGGTATTCGTGCTATTAACAATTATTTGTTTTCTTTAAACCAAAATAACGCTTTTTTTTCAATCGGTATTAACTGATTTAGATTCAGGGACACTAAACCTCTACACATTCTTATTGCTGCCACGGTTTTTATGTCTTATTATTGATTTTTTTTTAATAACAAGATCTGAATAAACCTTGTTCTCCAGCAGAGAATATTATTTGCTGCCTTTAAAAAAAAATTGGCCCAGCTTAAATATATATTAAATGCGATACAATTTCATGTTAACTGAAGCAGCTAAAACCATTGACCCATAAAATACATTGGCTTTTATTGAAGCATATGCAGGCATGATAATGGCCGACTAAAAATTGTGTGAATTTCATTTTTGGCTCTGTTGAAAATAACAAGTTAGAAAAATATAGTGCTTTCATATGCTGATATCTAAAAGTGATTTTACTCTGTTTTGTTTAGGATGTGAGGGATGTTGCAGAGGACAAAGTAATGTTTGCAAACTCTTTAAAGGTACTTAACTTTCAGTATCAGAAATGTGTAAGTATGAAAATAATCACAGTGTTCGGGGAAAGGCAAACTTTCTCTGCTTATAACAGCTTTGTAATGACAGCAGTTCACAGTACCTCTCAGAGCTGAGACTGCTGGATCAGCAGCATGTCTGAACCAGATAAAGGGCAGTGGCTGAGTGGTGTCTTAGCCAGCTGTGTGGCCAAGTCCCAGGGGATACTTTGTTGTCTCTTGATCAGCAAGCAGCTTGTAGAACCTCATAAATTTGCCTGAGAGTGAAAGAACAAATAAGCCATTTTTATTGCAGAACTTGCCATCTAAGTCAGCAAAAATTGATATTTATGGCAGAGGCAGAGAAACATTTCTTATTTGAGAAAACATTTTCCTAAATATTTCAACATTTTGCTTGTGGTACGATTGATATACTATTATATGAAGCTTGATGTTAAATTACAATTGCACGTAAGTGCTTTCTAGCACAAAAGGTTTCCCAAAAGGTAACATTAAAGTAGTGTGAGATAAATCATGATCGTGTAACCAAATTACCTCAACCATATATATTTAAAAATGAAACAGTATTGTTGCAAGGGGAAGAATTTTTTTTTTTTTTAAACGAGAGACTGCCCATTTTCCTCCATAATTAATGACCCTTTAACAAAATAGTGGTTTTCAAGCACAAATTATGGTGCTTCGCTTCATGTAAAAGGAGTTTAGTGAACTGGGAACCCAATGCACATCTCTCGTGATTTTCATTAACCTGAAATAAAATGTGGGTGGGATGTAAAACAGACTCTTAGTGTCCCATTTTACAATCCACAAGCTCTAAACAGCTTGGTGATGTTTGCAAAGGATTGATTTGATATGGGGATTATTGTATTGTAAGACTAAAATATATTTCCTATTTAGTTACTAAACTACACGAATAAACAAAGGAGCAGTATGCCTAAACAGATTACAAAATAGAGCTAGGACTTCAACTGCACCAAAACAGGGGGAGCAGATGGGATCCAACTGCTGCACATGGCATCTCATGTTGTACTTTGTAGCATGTTACATTTATGCTGGAACCTTTGTAAAATGATTCAGGCTCACAGCCAATGCTACCCATGGTGTTCAGTAGCTTGAAGCCTCTTTGGGGATAACACGATAAATTGGGCATCTCTGACACCGAATGAAAAGAGTCAGCACATCTTAAATAGAAAGTGGTGCCTGGCAACAGGCACGAGGAAAGAGGAGCATTGATTGCCTCAGCGAGTCACTTGAATTTCTGTCATGCATTGTGAATTTCAAAGTAAAGGGGCTGTCCCACTTGGGCGACCTAATCTGCGAGTTCTGGCAAGTTTGCCCTCGACTCATACTCGCAGCATGGTCGACACGAGGTCGTAGGAGGTCTTCGTAACTCTCCTTCATGCTCGAGAGTAATCCCCATGTACTTGAGGCCTCAGCTAGGTCGCCGTTTATTTTTCAACATGTTGAAAAATGCCTGCGAGTAAAAAAAGGTTGCCATGGAAAAAATCTATACTTTTTTTACTCGTAGGTTTAGTCGTAGTAGGCGTAGTAGGTCGGCATGTTAGTCGTACGTCATCGAGGGTAGTCATAGATAGCCTTCATCATAGTCGAAGGGAGGTTAAAGGGAGGTCGAAGGAGATCGAAGGAGGTCGTCTTGCTGGGATGTACTGTTAAAATTGTACAAGGCATTGTACAAGGCATTAAAAGCTGGGATGTACTGTTAAAATTGTACAAGGCATTGGTGAGACCAAATCTGGAGTATGGTGTACAATTTTGGTCGCCAAATTATAGGAAGGATGTCAACAAAATAGAGAGAGTACAGAGGAGATTTACTAGAATGTTGCCTGGGTTTCAACAACTAAGTTACAGAGATAGGTTGAATAAGTTAGGTCTTTATTTCTCTGGAGCGCAGAAGGTTAAGGGGGGACTTGATAGAGGTCTTTAAAATGATGAGAGGGATAGACAGAGTTGATGTGGACAGGCTTTTTCCTTTGAGAATAGGGAAGATTCAAACAAGAGGACATGACTTCAGAATTAAGGGACAGAAATTTAGGGGTAACATGAGGGGGAACTTCTTTACTCAGAGAGTGGCAGCGGTGTGGAATGAGCTTCCAGTGGAAGTGGTGGAGGCAGGTTCGTTGGTATCATTTAAAAATAAATTGGATAGGCATATGGATGAGAAGGGAATGGAGGGTTATGGTATGAGTGCAGGCAGGTGGGACTAAGGAAAAAAAAGTTGTTCGGCACGGACTTGTAGGGCCGAGATGACCTGTTTCCATGCTGGAATTGTTATATGGTTATATGGTCTTCACTCTCCACTATTCGGTGTCCAATGTTCCCGAAGTTAGTCATAGCTAATCATAGCTAGTCGTAGCTAGTCTTCAACATAGTCAAAGGCGGTCAAAGGAGGTCTTCTACATAGTCGAAGGAGGTTTTCAACATGACATTTTTTCAAACTCTCCTAAACTCGCAAATTAGGTAGCCCAAGTGGGACAGCCCCTTAAATAGGAGGTGCATTTCAGGCAGCTCTTCAGTTATTCTTGTGTGGACAATTGAGGGAGGCAAGATGGTGCAATGGTAGAGTTGCTGCCTTACAGCGCCAAGTTTGAACCCGATTCAGTGCGCTTGTCTATACAGAGTTTGTACGTTCTCTCTATGACCTGCGTGGGTTTTCTCTGGGATCTCCGGTTTCCTCCCACACTCCAAAGATGTACAGGTTTGGAGGCTAAATGGCTTGGTATAATTGGAAATTGGTCCGAGTGTGTGTGAAATAGCATTAGTGTGCTGGGATCACTGGTTGGCACGGTCTCGCTGGTCCGATGGGCCTGTTTCCACACTGTATCTCCAAATTCAACTAAAGCAAAATTAAAACTAAATTCAGTTATGCTTAGTTTAGAGATACAGCATGGAAATAAGCCCTTTGAGCCACCAAGTCCATGTCAACCATTGATCACCCATTCACACTACTTTTATGTTATCCCACCTTCTCATCCATTCCTTACAAACCAGGGGCAATTTACAGAAGCCAATTAAGCTACAAACCCTCCATGTTTTTGAGATGTGGGAGGAAATTGGAGCATACTGAGGAAACCCATATAGTAATGGGGAGAATGTACATGCACCTCACAGACAACACCTGAGATCAGTATCAAACCCTGGTCTCTTGAGCTGTGAGGCAGCAGCTCTATCATTGCACCACTGTGAGTTTCCAGATGTATTTAAGATGTCCAGTCTTGCATTGAAATCCTGATTTAAGCATTTAACACAACGAGGGAGATCCTGCAGAACTCCATCCCTCGATTGAAGACCGATGTGTGTACATTTGGAAAACACAAGTATGCTCCTTTTCAGCTTCCCCTTGGCCACAGAGAAAGAAAATGAGTTATCCTTCCAAGCTCAGGTGACAGAGTGCATAATGGTGAACTGTAATCAGTAAGGAGATGTCAGTTTTGGCACCTGGTATTAAAGTTTAGGGCATAGTGGACTTGTCGACCATATACTGTGTTGTCTGTGTCCTGCCTTCAGGCTGGGATAGGGATCACGGCAAGTGATTCAGCTATGTAATTGTCTCTGCCTGTGAAGCAAGCTGCCTCTGACATTGAGGAATCAGTGTTCTCCAAGGCCTGCTGCAGGCATGGCCAAGGGGCGGATGTCACTGGAATTTCTTCCTGGTGCAGTCACTAACACTGTTGATTTAACCCATTGGGATTGATTGCAATGTCCTCACCTTTACTAGAAGCTGTTTGCCCACTTCAGCTCACTTCACCTCTGTGTGGCATATTTCAATTCTGATGGCTTCTCTCATCTTCTTTATGGCCTCACATCGTTCTCACATACCAGACCACTCAAGGGAACAACATTATCAAACCACTCAAGGCAATGAAATTGTTGATACCATTCAAAATTAGAGCAGAATTAGTAAATATTTCTACTTGGACATTGGGACTACCGAGGACATACTACAAGAGACGAGGACTAGAGGGACACATTGGAAGAGTCTATGACTAGAGGTCATAGCCTCAGAATTAAAGGACGTTCTTTTAGGAAGGAAATTAGGAATTTCTTCAGTCAGAGCGTGGTGAATCCTTGTCACAGAAGGCTGTGGAAGCCAAGTCAGTGGATATATTTAAGGCAGATATAGATAGATTCTTGATTAGAATGGGTGTTAAAGGTTATGTGGAGGAAGTGGGAGAAAGGGGCTAGGAGGGAGAGATAGACCAGCCATTGAATGGTGTAGACTTGATGGGCCGAATGGCCTAATTCTGCTCCTATCACATATGATCTTAGATATCTAAAAACTAACTAAAAATGGCTGACTTACTTAGATAGCATTATTACAATGTGATTCTTGCCAGTTAAGGTGATGAGTTTCTCACCAAGTTTATTTTGAAACAATGTGCAAAAGTATTTTGCAACAAGCATTTGAGCCTTATGAATTATACAAATTAGTCATTAACATAGTTCACGGATGCACCCTGGATTTGTTAGACTCTAATGTAGTCAATAAGGATTTCCAGTCCAAAGATTCAAAATATCACCTTGTAGCGGGGACTCACAGGAGTCCAGCCAGAAACTAGTCGGACACGAGTTGTGTGCACTAGACGTGTTTATTCTCTCCAATACAGCTCCATACTCCTCGGAGGACACGGGTGTTGCCCAGCCTTAAATACCAGCTCAGGAACCGACCCCGTGACTAGCGTCTCCCACACCAAGACGCCACCCTCTAAAGCCGATGTTTTGTTGTACCCTTGCGTTGGCACCAATTTTTTCTCCAGAGACGCTACCTGACCCCCAGAGTTACTCAAGCACTTTGTGTCTATCTTTGGTATAAACCAGCATCTGTAGTTGTTTATTATGAAATTATTGGCACATGTTTCATGCCATATTGTGCATTTAGATGGCTTAGCTGCTGAATATATTCAAGACAGAGATTGCTGGAATGTTGGATATTAAGTGTGAGACGCTGCTTAATATTTCTATTTTTATTCAACTTACTAAGCTGCATGTTTTTGGACTGTGGGAGGAAATTGGAGCACTGGAGGAAATTCATAAGTTCTCAGTAAGAATATGCAAACTCAATAGATAATAGACAATAGACAATAGGCCCTTTACCAGCCAGCACCACCATTCAATGTGATCATGGCTGATCATCCACAATCAGTACCCCATTCCTGCGTTCTCCCCATGTCCCCTGATTCCGCTATCTTTTCAAGAGCCCTATCTAGCTCTCTCTTGAAAGTATCCAGAGAACTGGCCTCCACCGCCCTCTGAAGTAAAGAATTCCACAGACTCACAACTCCCTGTGTGAAAAAGTGTTTCCTCATCTCCGTTCTATATAGCTTATCCCTTATTCTTAATCTGTGGCTCCTGGTTCTTGACTCCCCCAACATCGGGAACATGTTTCCTGCCTCTAGCATGTCCAAACCTTTAATAATCTTATATGTTTCAATAAGATCTCCTCTCATCCACACAGAGAACAGCAGACGGCAGGATTATTCCTCAAGGTCAGGTTGAACTGAGATTGCAGCTACTGTGAGACAGCAGCTCCAGTAGTTGCACTTCTGGGTGGCATGGTGGCATAGCAGTAGAGCCACTGCCTTATGCCCCTGTCCCACTTAGGAAACCTGAACGGAAACCTCTGGAGACTTTGCGCTCCACCCAAGGTTTCTCTGCATTCCCGAAGGTTTTTGCCAGTCTCCCTACCTGCTTCCACTACCTGCAACCTCCGGCAACCACCTGCAACCTCCAGGAACTGCACAGAAACATTGGGTGGGGAGCAACGTCTCCAGAGATTTCCGTTCAGGTTTCCTAAGTGGGACAGGGACATCACAGCGTCAGACCCAGGTTCGATCCTGACTACGAGTATTTTCTGTATGAAGGGGGTTTCACCAAGATATCCGGTTTCCTCCCACACTTCAAAGGCATACAGGTTGGTAGGTTGATTGGCTTGATATAAATGTATAAATGTAAAATTGTCCCTTGTGTGTGTAGAGTAGTGTTAATGTGCGATGATCATTGGCCGGTGTGGACTCGGTGGGCCAAAGGGCCTGTTTCTGCACTGTATCTCTAAACTAAACTAATAAACCACTGTATATTCTTCTACTTTGTTAAGAACATAAAAATAAACACTCTGTTGGAAATCTGGCAGGCCAAAAGAAATTCTTAGTTACTTGTTTGTGCTCATTCTAAACAGAAAATTGATTGATTAATGAACTAGCTGAATTCTATCAAAGGAACAATCTATCCATCACTTTGTACAGAACCGCACTTTGATATGCCTGGAATGCCTCGGGTCACACATGAATCAAGGAATGTTGGTATAGACTGTAATATGATTTTTTAAATGACTATTATTGGGAATACAGTAGGCTCTGATCTATGTAGGATGCCTATTCTCAGAGGAAAATAAGGCTGTGTTTTGTAGCACTGTGCAGAGATCAAATAACGAGAAACCAAATGTCAGCATTTTTGATTCATGAATTTTCACTGACATTCTAGATGCTCTTAAGCATTTTTGTACTCTGAACTAATGATTTTTGGACCATTGGTTCCCTGAGTTCACATACTAAGAAACAAGTTTCTCTCCTTGTCTCTTCTTCCTTTAGGCATTTCACAATTATTCATAATCTGTTTAAACCGCATGCTGAAGTAAAATGAACAGCCACAGCTGTTTACAGATCTGGTATAAATGTGACTACCACAGTTCAATTTTTGCTCTGGCTATAGCTATGGATATCTTTGCGAATTTTTTTTAATCTGTGTTTTTTTTAATAAAGTATTCATATAAGTGGACCAGAATGTAGAATTTAGTGCTAGTTATTATGAACATGAAGGATTACCAAATATTGATAACAGATATTTTGATCATTTGCAAAGGAAGTCTTGAAAGGAAGCTTAGTGCCTGCACCATGCTGTAATTTGTTCCACCATGTGTTCTATTTAACTCAGGAAACTGCTCAGAATCAAAACGTAGGCACGGATACAGGTTGCAAAACAAAAAATATTGGATTTTGAGCCACTTGGGAGTATGAGGAAGGAAGCCTTGGCAACAACATTTTACACCACTTTATCTTGCACCAATTCCACTGAGAGCAGTTCAGTTTTCCAGTGCAATGTTGCAGGTTCTAACAAGGCAAAGCTGCCACCTATTACAGCTATTGATATCCCAGAAGGATATGTATGCTCTTTTGGAAGCTGCTGCGTATATGTGCTGATAAAGTGGGAAAGTTGTGGTTTGCTTTCTTGCCATTGTTTGTGTGAACACTTTGAAATCCCACCAATGTGGACACTGCGCTAACCATTGACCAGAACTCATAGTATGCAAAGTCTGAAAACAACTTTCAAACTTCCGTTTTTTGTTCTGTAATGCTCATAAGCTGTTGTTCCCAGTGTTAGTGGCAGGCTTACCCTGTGATGGTTTCTGTTATTGATCCATTAGAATATATGGGTTCAGGAAGAGTGTAGGAAGGAAAGAATCCGCTGAGATATTCCAGCATTTTTTGTTTATCTTGGGTTCAGGAAGTGTTTACCTCATTTGAATGTTGCCGGCAAACATCATTGTTGTTGAAGTTGGAGTTTGGGTACCAGCCAATTGTAGGAAGATGTAAACTAACATCCATCACTCTCAAATGGACGTTCTTATCAGATACACAGTAATAGTGTAATAGAATGACTTGGATCACATGTCCCACAGAGGACATTGATTGAAATGCTTGGTGGGATAAACTGAAGCCTCCATTATCATTTTACTAATTGACTAATGTTCAATTTTAGCCATGCTGCTGAAGACAATACTGATGAAATTTGCTACCTTATTCAGGATATGGTTTATACGGAAAGGAACGGACATTATTTAAAAAAAAAATTAAATGGTAGCAACACTCATATTTAAGATAATATCATTCATAATATAATTCTTTATTTTAATGTTTTGCTTCCTGAATTTACAAACTTTCCAATAAGGGCTCCAAATGTTACTTTAGTGCTTTAGTGTTAGCAGCTGGTGGCAAGGAATAACAAAACACTAAAATACACACAAAGGAAAACAAGCAGAAGGGTTTGCTATAGATTTGCCATCTCATGGGTGACATTTCCCTTTCTCACCAGTGTTCTGTAGTGGCATAGATATCAGACTGCAGTAAGCTCTTGTGTGTTGATCACATGTAGGAGATGCAAGAACAATTGCCTATGGGATAACTTATGATTAATGCTCTGCCACCTACATCTCCTAGTTACCAGGACTAGCAATGCCATAGTATATTGTTAGTGAGTCTTCAAAATCATTAATTTTACTTCGGAGTCACGTGAGTGATTCCGTGAAGAACCCAGCAGGTACTGCGCATGCGGCATTATCGCACAGCTGTGCAACGCGGCCAGCGGGAGTCGGGCTAGCTCCCGCATCCAAGGAACGAGAGGTAAGTACTTACCTTAATCGGGCCTTGTGGTTTTTGCTCCAGGGGGAGCAAAGTAGAGAGGCATGGTGAGCGGCCCCCGTATCGACTCCAGCGTGGAGCCGACAGTGGACGGGGAAAAAGCGCTACCCGGACCGCAAACGCTGCGGACCAAAAGCGCTACCCGGACCGCAAACGCTGCGGACCGCTGCAAGGAGCTGCGCTATACCGGTCCGCTGAACAGCTGTTTGGTAACAGCAGCGGACCGGCGGGAAGTTTAAAAAACCCGACCAGCAGCCCTGCAGACTCCTGACTAGGAGTATCACCGCCCGGGAACCGCCACAACGCCGCCTGGAAAACGGCAGGCAGCCTCTACATGCAGGTAAGAGAAAAACTTCCCAATTTACAGGTTCTACAGGAGCCAACTTCCTCCAAAACTGGAACAGGTTGGAGAAGGCAAAATAAGTATGTCTGTCTCCCCAAGCCAGAGGAGGTCATGGAGTTCACCTCCAGGAGAAAAGGGGCACTGGCTGAATGCCAAGGGAGCTGACTCCTACCCCAGTGCTATTGCACTAGCCATCTCCCTTGTCAAGGGATTGATGCAACAGCGGAGTTTGAGCTATGCCTCCTCCAATTTAGCACACCCTTTTGCTCCCTCTTTTGAGGCTAGCTAAGGAGGCCAGGGCTGGGCTGGCTTAATCGCTGGGCAGGCGGACGAGAACAGCAGTATGCCAGGGGAGCAGGATCAGGAAGAGCTACTGGGTGTCGTGGGCCACTACATGGCTCCTCCACGCGACCATCTTCCCAACAAAAGTCCTGCAGGAGCAGGCCTTTCCAGAGGCAAATCCGCAGGCAGCTGGGTCAGCAGACTCGCAGACAAGCAGCGAATTCTACAGAAGGGTCAAGATGTTACCGCCTTTGCTCGCCTTTTCCACGGATTATACTCTCCCAGGATGAGACTATCCCATTGCACTACCAGGGGGCTGACGCCTAAGATGTTCCCAAATTTGGGATACTCGACTGAACAATGGTGCATATAGACCTGCCCGCAACCCCAAATATATGGGGCTATGCAAACCGCTGCTGCGGGAAGAGAGGCAGATAAACCTGTGCGCCTCATGAAGGCAGGCCATGGAACGAGCAGGACATCGCATCCAACACCCAGCTGGCAGCACCCCTCGGCATCCACCAGTGAATCAAACAAGGACTGGTGAAAGCCTGGCGACCGCTTCACTTTACCCCCAAAGTTCTTTTTAGACGGGGCCCAGAGCGGAGCCGTGGGAAGATGCGCCGCCCCACCGACAGCACCAGCATACCAGCAAACTACGCCTTCATGAAAAAACAACAAACATGGAGGTAGGTAGTCTGGTTCCTCCCGTTCACACTAAACAAGGGTGTTCTACTAACTGCGTGGGGGGGCATTTACACTTGTGGATAAAGCATGGGATGCTGTCACAAATAACTAAAATATACTCAACAGTCTTAGAGGATAAAAACGAATTCAAATTGGGCATATTACCGCCAGTTCAGCAATGCGCCCAAAGGGCATTTTCTCCCTCTAAGAAAAGAGAAGTGAGAAGGTCAAGCTGAACTAGAAAGGCTCATTACTAAACGGATCATGGGAGTAAACATGAGCCATTGGAATTTGTATCGAATATATTCACCAAAACTACAAAAGATGGTGAATGTAGCATCATCATTGATCTAATATCACTAAATAAATCTGTTGAGTATATACACTTTAAGATGGACATGGGTTCTTGTCACTGCCAGACATCTGATCTCCCTAGGATACCTATGGGGAGCATTGATATGGAAGATGCTAACTATCTTATACCCATACACTAGGATCATTATAGATACCTAAAAAATTTTTACCTGGATAATGGATATCCCGGTTAGGGCAACCATGGGAGCATATAGCATTCCCCATGGTCTAACCTCAGCCCTAAACTATTATAAATGGCCATGAAAATATTAAGAAAACAAGCATAATCATGGCATATATTGGATGATATCCTCATATTAGGGGAAACAAAGGAATTAGCTGTGGCAGCAGTTCTAGCTACGAAACAGCTCCCTAAAGCTGAGGTTTATCCCACGCCCAGATAAACCAGAATTGAAGCGTTAACTACCAAGGATTATCTGGGCTTCAATAATAATTCCGTCCATATGACTGTTACTTTGCCAAGGCACTTGGGTCACTATAATCAAATCATGAATGTACCCACTGAAGCTATATCACAATTAAGGTGGTGGGCGACATATTTGGCATAGTTTTCAGCCCTATTATCATCACCAATCCCAACCTGGTTATTAAAAACCGATGCCAGTACTTTAGGCTGGGGAGCAACTAAACTCCATATCCAGCACAGGTAACAGATGGACCAATTCACAAACATCGTTACTACACATACCGGGCATCAACTACTTGGGATTGGTGATCGCCTATTGGGCTAAAAAGCATATGCATTTCAAATGCAGCACATACATATGTGGTTACGGATTGATAATACTATGGTGGTGGCTTATATCAACCATATGGGGAGCATAATAATCATTATTGTGCAACAAATTGGTCAAACAAATCTGGCAATGGTGTGTCAAAAGACATTTTAACTATCAGCTGCCTATGTCCTAGGAAGCTAGAACACAGTGGGAGACACCATGTCACGGGGTAAAATCCATGATTACATTCAATAGATGTCAAACCCTAAATATCTGCTAAATTTATTAAGCAGTTTGAAAGCCAGATATCAATTTGGTTGCACAAGACGGAATCACCAGTAACCCATGTATGTGACTTAGGAACCAGATTAGAGGCAGCAGCGATAGATGCCTATACGCTGGAAGGGGGAATTTCTGCTTTGCCTTCCTCCCTTCTGCCTCATCAGACGGGCACTTCGCAATACAGAGGGATCTGTCTCCGAGATATTGAACGTGCCCGACCGGCCTACACAGCCATGGTTCCCAGTTCATCACGACACGGTGGGCGAGTCACCTATGGATTTCCCTAGTGGACCATGGTTGCTGACTCAACCCAGTATCAGGCACAAGCCACCCATGCCAGGGAAACATCAAACTCCTGGGTGCAGGGTTTGAATAGACCTTACCAGGGACTGGGATTATCCAAAGGAACCATTACCACCATGTCGGCATCCCTGCGAACAGTCACTAAAAGCTAACATGGGTAAAATACTGCCACGACGCAGGGACAACGAACTATTCAACCACTGACGTATTGGAGTTCCTGGAACATCTACACCATGACTAAAAGGTGAGTTACAGTGCCGTAAATACAGCATGGAGCGCCTTATCTGCTTATCTAAAACAGCATGTCAGCAGAGCATGGGATCCCATCCACTGAAGGTATGAAGGGCAACTATAATATAAGCCCCAAACACCCAGGTATATACCCATGTATGGGACATTGGTGTGACATTGACATGTCTCAGAGATGGCACCAGCCAGATCCCTCAGCTTGCTTAATCTATGTTTTTAAAAAACGCTCATGCTTATGGCTCTCGTACACGCTCACAGAGTCCAGTCACTCCATAAACCAGACTGGATAACATGGTGATTACCCCAGACGCATCACGTTCATATTTAGGTCTGGTAAAATCTAACTCGCAGGTATATGGGACTAGGCGAGATTATGAGTTCGGCACGAACTAGTAGGGTCGAGATCGCCTGTGTTTTCCGTGCTGTAGTCGTTATATGGCTATATGGACCAGGAACGCCCAATTCACTGGTGGGATTCCGGGCCTACCCACCAGAGTCCAGGTTGAGTGTGGTGACCCATCTACTACTATATATAGACACAACCCACAATCTTAGAGGGAGAGGAAAGCCTATGGGTCAACCACAGTAACCCAAGACGGGGTACGAGCCAAACCACTCCAAGGTGGCTCAAACAGGTACCGAAAGCTGCCGGAATAGATAATAAATACATTTAATCCCATTCCACTAGGGCAGCATTGGTATCAGCGGCTGAACGAATGGACATCCCGGTTGACCACATTTTCAATACAGCAGAATGGTCAAGGGAACGGCGTTCAGAACATTTTGTTTTTATTATAAACCGTTGATAAACCTGATTTAATTGCAGGAGAATATTACAAACTGCAATATTAATTTAAGCTCAGAGGAGCTCTTTTATGTTGTTATTGTTAACAAATACCTTTCTGTTTCTTTTGAAAGCAGATCAACTGGTTGATTACGATAACACTTCCTCCCTCATAAACTTCGGCAGTGAGTGAAATAAAAACTGTTACACGGTTTGAAATCACAGACCTTTGAAGTCTTCACGGAATCACTCACGTGACTCCGAAGTAAAATAGTTAGATTAAACGAGTACTTACCAGTATGAAGTTTGATCTGTATTTTATGAGGAGTTACGGTGAGGGATTAAGTGCCCGCCGCTCCCACCCTCATTATATAGATCAAGCTAATAAACTGATGTCTCGTGATCTTTACTATCTTACTTCAAATATTGTGTCTATTCTGTGATTCCACACCGCTGCTTCGAAGTATGCCGCATGCGCAGTACCTGCTGGGTTCTTCACTTAATCCCTCACCGTAACTCCTCATAAAATACAGATCAAACTTCATACTGGTAAGTACTCGTTTAATCTAACTATTTCTATTAAAGAATTGTGCAATATATTTTTTCAAATCTTTTTCTTTTTTGTTATGAAGTTTCTAAGCAATCAGTCTTTTTTAGCTGTATAAGTTAAGAAAATGAATTGAGAGCACAAACACATCTATTCATCATTTTCTCCACAGCAGCTTTTGGGAGTTGGCCAGATGTTACTTACGGGTTAATGTCTGAACCGTTCATCTTTTACTGAAACAGAGGTTTTTTTTCCTATTGCTGTTGCAACAGCAGGATCCACGATGATTCCAGTTACATCTAACTTCTGGATGAGCAACATTGTGGTGCAGCTCGTAAAGCCTCAGGGTGTTGGAAATCTGAATTTAATCATGACCTTCGTGCTGTCTGTGTGGAGTTGCATGTTCTCCCTGTGATTGTGCATGCATCCTCCAAGTGCTCTGGTTTCCACCCACATCCCAAAGATGGGTGGGTTAGTAGGTTGATTGGCCCTGTAGATCATGGATTGGAGCAGAATTAGGCCATTCAGCCCATCAAGTCTACTCTGCCATTCAATCATGGCTGATCTATCTCTCTCTCCTAGCCCCATTCTCCTGCTTTCTCCCTGTAAATGACCCAGTCATTCCCACAAACATGGTACAACAGAATTTATTAAAAGACACTTACAGTACACTACAGCATATTGTTTAAGAAGGAACTGCAGATGCTGGAAAATCGAAGGTACACATAAAAGCTGGAGAAACTCAGCGGGTGCAGCAGCATCTATGGAGCGAAGGAAATAGGCAATGTTTCGGGTCTGAAGAAGGGTTTCGGCCCGAAACTTTGCCTATTTCCTTCACTCCATAGATGCTGCTGCACCCGCTAAGTTTCTCCAGCTTTTTTGTGTACCACCGTACACTACAGCATGTTGTTTCAGCTGTGTAGCGGCAAATAGACTAACAGCACAAGCTGGGTTACGATAATATGAACAGTGTAGCAGGCGGAACTTCTAATAATAAAGCACTACATTGGTTAGTGTGGAGTAACCAATCTACATCTTTCCTTGTAGAAATAAAAGTGAAGCACATCTAAATGCCAGTGGCCTATAGGAATAAACACGCTAATATGTGATGGCTGAGTAATACAGTACCCGAAACACTATTAGCGCATACATATAGATGGTTTACACAAAATCCCCATACCTAAGGGGTGGCCTACAAACCCATCCAGCGTGCGTGCGGTATAGATCTGCGTCTCCTCCCTTCACCAGGGAGGTAACTGGGGACCCATGCGGGGATGGCACCAGAGACCCGGGGGGTGAACACGGCGAACCCGGTGAGCGGGGCGCCGAACGTTGTGGTGAGGGCGTAGGGGGCATGGCCAGTGGTTGCTCTGCAGCACTGATCTAAATGGCCATTGCCCTTGTCGGTCTGAAGGCAAACAACTTGTCCACTAGAGAGAAGTTTAAGTGGTTTGCTGGACTTGTCAAAAGATTGTTTCTGTGCATCGCGTTTCAGTTGTAGTTGTTTCTGGACAACAGGAGGTGAACGGACCTTTGGCTGCAGCAGCTGCTGGGGCACGGGCAGGGCAGCACTGGTTTGCAGAGACATCATGCGTTGGGCTGGAGACCCCAGTATTAGATCACGGGCGATGTTCCTTAAGTTGAGCAGGTCCAGCAATACGTCAGATTTAGCAAGGTGTGAGGGCTCCATTCATTGTTTGAAGCTACGGACCACCCTTTCTGCGAGTCCGTTGGACTGTGGAAATTAAGGACTGCTGGTGACATGGTGAAAATCCCACCATGGAGCAAAGTTTTTGAAACACTGACGGGCGAACTGACTGCCGCTATCAGACAGGAGACGCGCAGGGCGCGTGCACGGAGAAGTGGCGTGACAGCTTTTGGATGTGACTGTTTGGAGTAGGTCAATTTCAAACCAGCCCTAAAACATCAACGAGAACCAGATAGTGTTTTACACGCCACTCGAATATGTCGGTAGCGACTGTGGACCACGGCAGAGGAGGAACAGGGTGTGAGACCAAGGATTGATTCTGCTGGCGTGGCATTAGGCTGTTGCAGACAGCGCAGGCTTCGACTTTTTCGCATATATACGTGGTCGTATCGGGCCAGTAAAACATACTCTGCGCTCATTGTAGGCTTGCTTCTGCTCCGGGTGGCCCCTGTGGACGGCATCAAAGTATTTGTCCTGAAGAACAGCTGGGATGACTGCATTGTGACCCTTGATTATGACCTCATTCTGTAGCACCAATTTGTGGTGAACCAGGCAGTATGGGCGAATCACAAGTCTGGTTCTATGTGGTTTATCCGGCCAGCCACGCCGGATGAGTGAGGACAGTAATTGTAGAGTTTCATCTGCAGCCGTGTGCTCTGCCAGGCTGTTTAGGCATTCAGTAGGTACGTACAACACCATCATTACTGTGAACTAGTCTTGTTCTGAGGGCTGTTGTTCGCAGGTTTTGCATGGGGCTCTTAAAAGCGTGCTAGCTAGGTGCATGTCCTTGCCCCTTTTGTATACTATAGTGAAATCGAAACACTGTAGCTGCATCATCATCCGTTGCAGGCGAGCCGGAACGGCGTGAATGGGATTGTTCAGAATGGTGACCAGAGGCAGATGGTGTATAGGGTTGTGAATGCCGGTTACGATAGGAGGTGTCAGTAGCATTGACACTGTACAAGAATTGTGGCCCAGAGCCCAAAGACTTTTTGTGAAGTTTGCACATTCTCCCCATGACCTGCATGGGTTTTCTCTGAGAATTCCGGTTTCCTCACCCACTCCAAAAATGTACAGATTTTGTAGGTCAATTGGCTTAGTAAATGTAAAAAATGTTTCTAGTGTGTTCAGAATAGTGTTAATGTGCCTATGGTCAGGATCGATTCTGGTTTGTAGCACTGTGAGGCAGCAGCTCCATCAACTGCATCACTGTGCTGCTCTGAGCTTACATGCTGCATGCCTGAATGTTTGCAAACTCTATTCATGTGATTCCATTATATACTGTGCACCATCAATCATTCATGTATCAACACATCTCTGTGCTCAAATCAGTGGCTCATATTTTAACTCTACAATTGTATGCAATGCATTAATATAGTAGACATGACATCCAAATTGAATATTCATATGATCTTTGAAGGACAGTTTATTTCATGCCCATTGAATTATCAAAAGCTTTCTATATAAATTTACTTTCATTGACTGCAAGATTCAAATCAACTAAATTTAGTATTTTTTATAAATCACCAGAATTTAACTCTTCCTGGTGTTTACCGTGACATAATGAGAAGAACTAAATTCTGTATAAGCAGGACATGAGCTTTTTCCAATATCTGTACTTATGTCAGAAGGTCAACTTCAAGCTTATGATTTCGACTGCATAACATTTGTGTGTGCCTTAATTTAGTTTAGAGATATAGCTTGGAAACATCCTTCAGCCTGTCGAGTCCGCACCAATCATTGATCATCTGTTCACACTAGTTCTATGTTACCCCACTGTACGTGGTCTTTCACGGAAAATAGAGAGCGATATGTGGGTGGGGAGGTTGTAATTATACTTGTGATATGGGGAGTGGTTAATAGTGATGAGGTAACTATATTAAGGGTCACATGCACATGTCATCTACATCCTTCCCCTTGGAAACGAAAGACAAACAAAGTAGTGACAGGGCAACCACGTCTCATGCGCTGACAATCAAATGAGTAGAAATGGTTAAGCAAAATCGCCATAGCGGACAGGCGGCTTGACAACACGTCCCGACCGGGTTCGCATCTCACCATCTCCAGCCGCTTGTCACCATCCTCAACAAGTCGATCCATGGTAACTCGGTAACCTGGGCATCGACCCCTCCCTCTGCAACTGGATACTGGACTTTCTAACCAACAGACCCCAGTCTGTGAGGTTAGACAAGCACACCTCTTCAACCCTCACCCTGAACACCGGCGTTCCTCAGGGCTGTGTGCTGAGCCCCCTCCTCTACTCCCTCTTCACCTGTGACTGCACACCTGTACATGGTACTAACACCATCATCAAGTATGCAGATGATACAACGGTGATTGGCCTCATCAGCAACAACGATGAGCTGGCCTACAGGGAGGAGGTCCAGCACTTAGCAGCATGGTGCGCTGACAACAACCTGGCCCTTAACTCCAAGAAGACCAAGGAGCTCATTGTAGACTTCAGGAAGTCCAGAGGCGGCATGCACACCCCCATCCACATTAACGGGACGGAGGTGGAACGTGTTTCTAGCTTCAGGTTCCTGGGAGTCAACATCTCCGATGACTTCTCTTGGACCCACAATACCTCTACTCTGATCAAGAAGGCTCATCAGCGTCTCTTCTTCCTGAGGAGACTGAAGAAGGTCCATCTGTCTCCTCAGATCCTGGTGAACTTCTACCGCTGCACCATCGAGAGCATCCTTACCAACTGCATCACAGTATGGTATGGCAACTGCTCTGTCTCCCGACCGGAAGGCATTGCAGAGAGTGGTGAAAATTGCCCAACGCATCACCGGTTCCACGCTCCCCTCCATTGAGTCTGTCCAAAGCAAGCGCTGTCTGCGGAGGGCGCTCAGCATCGCCAAGGACTGCTCTCACCCCAACCATGGACTGTTTACCCTCCTACCATCCGGGAGGCGCTACAGGTCTCTCCGTTGCTGAACCAGCAGGTCGAGGAACAGCTTCTTTCCGGCGGTTGTCACTCTACTAAACAACGTACCGCGGTGACTGCCAATCACCACCCCCCCCCCGGACACTTATTATTTTTTTTATTCAAATCGTTTGCTATGTCGCTCTTCAAGGGAGATGCTAAATGCATTTCGTTGTCTCTGTACTGTACACTGACAATGACAATTAAAATTGAATCTGAATCCGGATGTTGTCTCATCCCGCCTGCAGCGCATGATGCTGCAGCTCCAGCGTTTCACTTTCAAAGTCGTTTTCCGGAAAGGCAAAGACATGTTCGTGGCCGACACGCTATCCCGCGCTCCGCTAACATCCACCGATCGCCACCCCTATGAAATGTCTGACCTGACAGTGCTCAATGTCAATATTGTCCCTTCACAGAAGATGAAGTCCCTGGTCAAGCACACTGCCGATGATCCTGCCCTGCAACTGCTTGCTGCCATCATCCAGCAGGGCTGGCCCGACCGTCGTTCTGCTCTGCCGGCTGGCGCCGTGCCCTACTTCCTGGTCTGTGATGAGCTCGTACTCCACGACGGCAAGATTGTGAAAGGACACAAGGTAGTAGTGCCTGCTGCTCTGCACGACCACTATTTTCAGGCCGCTCATAACGGTCATCCTGGGGCCAAAGCCACCTTGTCTCATGCCCAGAGCCAGTTCTACTGGCTTGGTATGGCTCAGTACATCCGGGAGAGGGTCTCCTGTTCCACCTGCAACAGCCTCGCCCCCCACCAGCAACGACAGCCGCTTCTGCAGCAGGTTACACCCGAACTGCCCTGGATGGCGGTTGCCATTGACATTTTCGAGTGGCGAGGCAAACGCTTCCTGGTACTAGTCGACTCCTACTCCAACTGGAGGCGTGGGTTCGAATCCCACTTCTGACACCATGTATGTGGTCTGTCACGGAAACTAGAGAGTGATATGTGGATGGGGAGGTTGTAATTATACTTGTGATATGGGGAGTGGTTAGTAGTGATGAGGTAACTATATTAAGGGTCACATGCATATGTCATCTGCACCCACTTACTCAACCACCACACATATCCTAGGGGCAAGTTAGAGAGGATAATAGTAAGATTAAACGAGAACTTACCAGTTCGAAGTTTGATCTTTATTTTATGAGGAGTAACGTTGAGGGATTACGTGAAGAACCCGCCAGGACGCATGCGTGCCAATCTTCAAAGCAGCAGTGTGAAATCACAGATAACAGTAAATTAACTGAACATAGCAAGATTAGAGAAATAGAATACCAGTTGAACTTTATGATCGAGGGTGGGCGTGGAGGGCACGTAATCCCTCAACGTAACTCCTCATAAAATAAAGATCAAACTTCAAACTGGCAAGTTCTCGTTTAATCCTACTATTTTACTTCGGAGTCACGTGAGTGACTACGTGAAGATTTTAAAGCTCTGTGATTTCATGCCGTGGAAACAAGTCCAGGCGTCATACACAGCATAAGTGGGCCAATGATGAGTGAACATTAATATAGCATTCAGACATGACATAGATATAGACATGTTGATGCTATTAATGAACAATAGTGGGAATCGTAACCTCCCTCAACCTGGAGGAAGTATGAACCATACCTAACATAGAGTTGGCAAATACCCCCGATCTGGCAATGGGTTTATTCTGAATATTTGTACAGATTAATAGTTTGACCATCCTGCAGCAGCTAGGATGTGGTCCATAAGCCTGCTGCTGAGGTATAGTGGTCCTAGTAGAGTGGGACTCAATTTCAATGTACACTCCTGTATATGCCAGACCCATTTAACCCTCTGGAGAAGATTTGTAGTGATTCCTTCTAACGAGGTTTTATGTAACTAACAATATTGCTAGTCAGAGTCTATGAGGCTCTTAGGGACCTTGACATACTGGTGTAGATGCGTGTTCACACGCAACCCAAGGTCCATGGGATATGCAACATCTAGTTTGGTCTGTGTCCCTGTCTACTCTGCTTGACTAATCATAAACAAAACATGTTATTATAGCCCATAGATATGATCATTCTATTCAGTGTAGCAATGACTGGACCCGTAGCGCTGCACTCAATGCTATGGCATAACCACTAGTACGTGAGTTTGACCAGGACAGGGATGTTGCTGGTGCCTATCGGCGAAGTGACGTAGCACAATGTTAAAAACGCATTTCTCTGTGTCCCTAAGCCTAGGACGGTTTTAGTTGACGATACCCTTCATAATCTAGACGTCAGAGGGTGAGACCAGAAAGAGTGGTTTATATTCACCGCAGCCAAATGATGAGGTACTTCAGACACAGTAAATGGAATTTTAACTTGATGTTATAATCCCATAAAACTGAATTTTAATGTTTCAGTCATCCATGCCGAGTTAAACGTAAAGAAGAATAAACAATACTTCCCATCTCCTATTCGGATTGTTGCTATTTGGTGCTATCCCTTCAATCTGCAGTGGGTACTCCTAATGCTTATGGTTAGATAACCCGAGCCGCAGGAAACGGTCTCTCAGAGTCTGTAAGTCTATGAATTGATTATATCATGCAGAGGATGGTTTCAACATCACACCTGAACCAGCATCTTTTTTATTCAGATTCAGATTCAGGTTCAACTTTAATTGTCATTGTCAGTGTATAGTACAGAGACAACGAAATGCAGTGACCATCCGGAAATAACCATGTGTGTTTTTATGCTCATTCCCCACATCAGCAGGAATCATGGATATATAACCCAGGCAGGGACTATGAAACCTGGAAGCAGGAATCTTGCTGAATTTTGCAAGACCCATCTATTGAGGCCAAATGGAGGAAGACATAAAGAACATTCCTCCCTTGTGTAGCGAGAATGCACCCTTTGCCACTAATATGCCTTGTATTTTTTGCAACTGTTGATTGAACCTGAATGCAAGCATCTCAATCGTTAGTGCTCCATCGAACCACAATGTTATTAAATGCTTTGTGATCACACATTCATTCTGTGTTGTCGTTGATTTTGCATGATAATACACCAGTGCTAAATGCGGTTAGGTAAAACTATTACCGGATACTTTGATTTGATTGTACCTTTGTGATTAACATATACCACCACCAAAGTGTATCACCTTAGAAACATAGAAACATAGAAATTAGGTGCAGGAGTAGGCCATTCGGCCCTTCGAGCCTGCACCGCCATTCAATATGGTCATGGCTGATCATCCAACTCAGCCTTCTCTCCATACCCCCTGATCCCCTTAGCCACAAGGGCCACATCTAACTCCCTCTTAAATATAGCCAATGAACTGGCCTCAACTACCCTCTGTGGCAGAGAGTTCCAGAGATTCACCACTCTCTGTGTGAAAAAAGTTCTTCTCATCTCGGTTTTAAAGGATTTCCCCCCTTAACCTTAAGCTGTGACCCCTTGTCCTGGACTTCCCTAACATCGGGAACAATCTTCCTGCATCTAGCCTGTCAAACCCCTTAAGAATTTTGTAAGTTTCTATAAGATCCCCTCTCAATCTCCTAAATTCTAGAGAGTATAAACCAAGTCTATCCAGTCTTTCTTCATAAGACAGTCCTGACATCCCAGGAATCAGTCTGGTGAACCGTCTCTGCACTCCCTCTATGGCAATAATGTCCTTCCTCAGATTTGGAGACCAAAACTGTACGCAATACTCCAGGTGTGGTCTCACCAAGAACCTGTACAACTGCGGTAGAACCTCCCTGCTCCTATACTCAAATCCTTTTGCAATGAAAGCTAACATACCATTCGCTTTCTTTACTGCCTGCTGCACCTGCATGCCTACCTTCAATGACTGGTGTACCATGACACCCAGGTCTCGCTGCATCTCCCCCTTTCCCAATCGGCCACCATTTAGATAATAGTCTGCTTTCCCGTTTTTGCCACCAAAATGGATAACCTCACATTTATCCACATTATACTGCATCTGCCAAACATTTGCCCACTCACCCAGCCTATCCAAGTCACCTTGCAGTCTCCTAGCATCCTCCTCACAGCTAACACTGCCCCCCAGCTTAGTGTAATCCGCAAACTTGGAGATATTGCCTTCAATTCCCTCATCCAGATCATTAATATATATTGTAAATAGCTGGGGTCCCAGCACTGAGCCTTGCGATACCCCACTAGTCACTGCCTGCCATTGTGAAAAGTACCCGTTTACTCCTACTCTTTGCTTCCTGTTTGCCAGCCAGTTCTCTATCCACATCAATACTGAACCCCCAATGCCTTGTGCTTTAAGTTTGTATACTAATCTCTTATGTGGGACCTTGTCGAAAGCCTTCTGGAAGTCCAGATACACCACATCCACTGGTTCTCCCCTATCCACGCTACTAGTTACATCCTCGAAAAATTCTATAAGATTCGTCAGACATGATTTACCTTTCGTAAATCCATGCTGACTTTGTCCAATGATTTCACCACTTTCCAAATGTGCTGCTATCCCATCTTTAATAACTGACTCTAGCAGTTTCCCCACTACCGATGTTAGACTAAGTAGTCTGTAATTCCCCATTTTCTCTCTCCCTCCCTTCTTAAATAGTGGGGTTACGTTTGCTACCCACCAATCTTCAGGAACTACTCCAGAATCTAAAGAGTTTTGAAAGATTATTACTAATGCATCCACTATTTCTGGAGCTACTTCCTTAAGTACTCTGGGATGCAGCCTATCTGGCCCTGGGGATTTATCGGCCTTTAATCCATTCAATTTACCCAACACCACTTCCCGGCTAACCTGGATTTCACTCAATTCTTCCAACTCCTTTGACCCGCAGTCCCCTGCTATTTCCGGCAAATTATTTATGTCTTCCTTAGTGAAGACGGAACCAAAGTAGTTATTCAATTGGTCTGCCATATCCTTGTTCCCCATGATCAACTCACCTGTTTCTGACTGCAAGGGACCAACATTTGTTTTAACTAATCTCTTTCTTTTCACATATCTATAAAAACTTTTGCAGTCAGTTTTTATGTTCCCTGCCAGTTTTCTTTCATAATCTATTTTCCCTTTCCTAATTAAGCCCTTTGTCCTCCTCTGCTGGTCTTTGAATTTCTCCCAGTCCTCCGGTATGCTGCTTTTTCTGGCTAATTTGTACGCACCATCCTTCGCTTTGATACTATCCTTGATTTCCCTTGTTATCCATGGATGTACTACCTTCCCTGATTTATTCTTTTGCCAAACTGGTATGAACAATTTTTGTAGTTCATCCATGCAGCCTTTAAATGTCTTCCATTGCATATCCACCGTCAACCCTTTTAGAATTAATTGCCAGTCAATCTTGGCCAATTCACGTCTCATACCCTCAAAGGTACCTTTCTTTAAGTTCAGAACCATTGTTTCTGAATTAACAATGTCACTCTCCATCCTAATGAAGAACTCAACCATATTATGGTCACTCTTGCCCAAGGGGGCACGTACAACAAGATTGCTAACTAACCCTTCCTCATTACTCAATACCCAGTCTAAAATAGCCTGCTCTCTCGTTGGTTCCTCTACATGTTGATTTAGATAACTATCCCACATACATTCCAAGAAATCCTCTTCCTCAGCACCCCTGCCAATTTGATTCACCCAACCTTGGACTTGTGCATGCAGGTTATGCATATCCACATGCCCTTTAATGCACAAAATGCACCTTGTGTCCATTGGCAGTTGATACCATAACTGAACACTTGATAACTCATGCTAATCCCATCTGCCTCCGTAACTAGAGATGGTATTAGTAGATTTCCCATCTTTGGGCAATAGCATCAGTTTGGAAATGACTGAAGATTTACAGATGAGAGGTTTTGGGATTACGGGATACTGAGTTGGATGATCAGCCATGATCATATTGAATGACGGTGCAGGCTCGAAGGGCCGAATGGCCTACTCCTGCACCTAATTTCTATGTTCTATGTTTCTATGTTTTTAGAGGAGCAACGCTGAATATTGTTCGTCCATCATTGTGACTTTGATAGTTTCAGCTGAGAATAGCACAGGTCTAATCTTTTGTCTCAGGGCTGATCCTAGACAAATAAATGGTTTGATTGTATCCCAATAATCAAGTTTCAGTTGGTATCAACTTAATTTGAATTTAACTGGACGGGTGAGAACCTCAATTTCTCAAATATAGCTATGTGGCTGATAAGGCTAATTTAGTAAAATACATTATGTTCAATATCATCCAGATTGGCCAAGCCACTTATTTGTTAGCTCTGTGCAGTTCAAGCACTGATTGTAGTGATTTCGTAATAATCTGGAAACTGAAGTTGGCCCATTTTGCAACGCTCCTGAGTGTATCATTACCTCATCCAGTAAAATTTCAAATATCTTCTGTGAAAGGAAATGATCACATGGAAGTTATTCAGAAATGTCTAAACTGCACATGCGAGTTGAGGGAGTTGACATTGATCAGTCCACATCCCATATTGTGAGCCTGCCTTGAAAGGCAAACTCCACCATACCTGTTGTGCAGTATAAACTAATCTTATGTTATCCCAAACCAGTGTAAATATTCAAACCAGTTTAAGATTACCAACTTGTATCCGTGACGGGAGACGTTATCGATGTGGCTCCATACCTTTATCCGGATGGGAGGACTTATGCAACCCGACCCAGGAGCTGCCTCAACCATGTGTGCTTGATTTTGCTCTTCTGCTCTTGGGAGGTAGAGGAGCTCGAGTACGGGGTTGGCGCATCTTCCAAGAAGGCCGTTTTGGGCTATGACCTAAAAAAGACCTTTGTTCTGGTTGTACGGCCTTCAAGCTTTCACCAGCTTCAGTGCATCGTGGTTTGCTGGTGGGTGCATAGGGGTGCTGCCGCCGGAGATGTGAGGTCTTGTGTGATGATGTGGCCTTCCTGAGCCCGATGGCCCTCGTCGAGCTCCTGCTGCTGGTTGTGTTGTTCCTGCACCCCCTGCACACTTGTGGTATCTTCAGCCAAACCCCTGTCTTCAGAGTCAGCCCAGAAGTGACTCCTAATGCTCCCCTCTGTCAAGGGAGATGCATTATGTAGCCCTCAATAAGGTGCTGCCTTGGGCGTCCAGCCATGGTGACTAAACTCCATATACATTGCATATATATGCATGTCACATTGGAGCTTCTGCTCCATCAACCGCTCCATGCGGGATAAGCGATCACAGTTGCTCCCACCGGCGGTGAGTCTTCACAGCTCGACTCGTCTGAGCCTTCGGCCTGTCCGACTTCTGCTTGGCCTTCCCAACAGTCTGTGGTGTCGATTCCGACTGTGCAGGTGCCAGGTCGGAGACTGCTGATCAATAGCGATCCAGGTGCAGTCTACCGCTGCTGACTGCCCGCAATTCCGCGGTCCTCCGCAGTCAGTCAGGATGTGGTCCATTCCTGTAACATATTCTCACAAAATAGCATAAAACGACCTTCAAGTAAGGAATTTACCTGCATGTCCTTTTTAAACTTTCAGGGGCAAAGCTCTTCCTGAGCCTGGTCTCATGGTCATAGTTTGTTACAGCTGAGGTTCCCTCTGTGGTCCTTGTAGAAAGGCTTCCATTGCGGGTATTTCTCCCCCGAGCTTTCTCTCCGTGGTCCCTTATAGCAGGGCTTCCCCCCGATGTTCTCCAGTCGGGGCTTCCCCCCCCCCCCCCCCCCCACCCCTGATCTGGGTATCCTCGCAGTAACTGCAGCCGGGATATCCCCGCGGTCCCCATAAAAGGGATAGCCACATTACAAAGTCGGGGGGGGGGGGGTGGTGGGGTATCCTGCTTTGGGGGGGGTATATGAAGCCCCGGGTTTTATTGCCAGCAGCTCAGTAGCGACTTACCGCCATCCGCTCCTCGCATCCCCGGTCTACGGAGCGGGTTTTCCAGGTGCCTCCGGCTCCAATATGAAGCCGCTGGCTCCACCGCCAGCGGCTCGAAGGCGAATCCACCGCCACCCACTCCCCATATTCCACGGTCTCCGGAGCAGTTTTCCAGGTGCCCCTGACACCAATATGAAGCCGGTGGCTCCACCGCCAGAGGCTCGAAGGCGAATCCACCGTCGCCCGCTCCCCGTGTTCCACGGTCTCCCGAGCGGGTTCTCCACGAATATGAAGCCGCTGGTTCTACCACCAGCGGCTCAAAGGTGAATCCACCGCCGCTCGCTACCCGCATTCCGGGGTCTTCCGAGCGCCTAGGTCCGTGGACAGGATACCCCGTGACCGGGGTTCCCTGAAGTTCGAGACTGAGGTCTTCCCTCCGTCCTGCCTTTTAGCAGGACCTCCAAGTAGGGGTTCCTGCAAGAAGATTTAACCTGAAAAGTTTAAAAAAAACTTACCTCAGGTCTGTTGCTGGCAGGTGAATCACGTCCAACCTGCCAGTCGTCACGCAATGCGATAGACAATATGGTTCTTCACGTTGTCACTCACGTGACTCCGAAGTAAAATTAACTTACAAACCCACATCCCACATAAATCAACTTAAACAATGCAGACTGAAGAAGGGTCCCACACAAAAACATAACCTGACAATGCTCCCCATGGATGCTGCCCGATCTGCTGCGTTACTTCAGCACTTTATGTCTTTTTTTTGTAAACCAGCATCTGCAGTTCCCTGTTTCTACTAAGGAATGTAAATGTATTTCATATTTTTCCCAGAGACAAAAATGCTGGAGAAACTCAGCGGGTGAGGCAGCATCTATGGAGCGAAGGAAATATGTAATATTTCAGGTCGAGACATTAAATATTTTGTCAAATTTTCCAGCATCTGCAGTTCCTTCTTAAACATTTTGTTTAATTTCTCAGCATCTGCAGTTCCTTCTTAAACATTTTGTCTATTTTCCAGCATCTGCAACTTCTTCTTAAACATTTTGTCTAATTTTCCAGCATCTGCAGTTCCTTCTTAAACATTTTGTCTAGCTCTATAGATGCTGCCTCACCCGCTGAGTTTCTCCAGCATTTTTGTCTGCCTTCAATTTTCCAGCATCTGCAGTTCCTTCTTAAACTCTTTAATATTTTTTCCCAGAACAGTTAGAATACTAGCGGACAACATTTCACAGGATTTTCAGGGACTCCTGGGATTGCACATTTGAGTGGTTGTCTCGAGATTCCTGATAGTTACATTGGGAAATGCCATGAATTTTGAAAAGATGTAAAGTCTATGATTCAAAATGAATCATTTGATAGGTCTGGAAGAAGCAAGAGATGAACTGAAATGCAAATAAGAAGGTGAAACTGAACATTTTTCTGAAGTAGAGCATATGGACCAACCCAAAACATCACCCACCCTTTTTCTCCAGAGATGCTGCCTGACCCGCTGAGTTATTCCATCACCTTGTGTCTATCTTTTGTATAAAACAGTTTCTGCAGCTCTTTCTTTTTAACATTAAGCATTCATTGACTCAGGAAGTCATTTGATTTTCTATCGTGCATTGTGAACTTAAAAGGAAATAGAAGATATATTGTACCTAAGGCACCACTTCAGTTATTCTTTCGAAAATAAAGATTGGTGAGTTTGCGGTATAGATCTAACCTCACACAAAGATATTTCCCAGGGGTTAAATATTGAATGTTCTGTGTTCAAATAAACTCCAGTACATTAGTTTTCCACAACTACCTACTGGAATTGCTGTAAACTCGATACGCAACTTTAAGTCCAAATAGATGGATAATTTATTCTAATGCTATTTAAAACTTCAGTGAGCAAAAATGAGCTTATGTCAGCTCAGAAAGGCAATTATAGTAGTAAGGATTTCTGTTCGACCCTTGGGCATTTAGTTGTCAGCAAATATTGTGCATATCAAGACATTGTTTGATTCAAAATTATCAAAGGTTTCCTCACCCTTTACATTAGAAACATGACAAATATTAGGCAAAGCAAAATAATGTAACAGCTAGTTTATGACCATTGTTCTCTGAATGAATGGCTGATGTACTGTAGGGAGGAGATGGGTGGTGCAGCAAAGGTCATATAATTCATCACGATGAAGGAGGGGATATCATATAATAAATTACACGTCCAACACTAGACCTTAGACCATTGCTGGGGTTCTGGCTTGTACTAACTGCAGAACATAGAAACTTAGAACATGATTGTTCATTCTACCTTTAGCACTGAGGAATTGTTAAGGTATATGCAATGCTTAAATGCATGTAAATCTGATGATGTAAATGCATTCTTTATAATATGTCTTATTTATATAACTATATACAATTGTTTTTCCTCGTTTAAGAAATAGTCGATAAGATTAATTCTGTTAACTCGCTTCCTTACTCAGTTTCACCTGCTCAGCTGTGTGTTTTTCTCTGTATTTGTATGAGTTCTTGACACTGAGTATTTTGAGTCACTGCTGTCCTGTGTCTCCTGCCTCTATATCAACATCAGGAATATATTTATCAGCACACATTATTTCAGAGTCTTCAGGTATGTTTCTTGCTGTGATTATCATGTGCAAAAGAGAAATTGAATGGCTGCAAAATAAGTGGCAGAGACAGAGAGGTATGATTTTACTTCGGAATCACGTGAGTGACTACGTGAAGAAGGGCCGTTCATCTGTGTTCGCGTCATTACGTCTGAACGCAATGTGCACAATGGACTGGTAGAGGCACTGCGTCCTCCCATCCGTTGGAATTTAAAAAAGGCGGCAGGTAAGAAAAGTTGAAATACTTACCTGCGTTCTTTTTCGGAAGTTATTTTACTTTCAGAGCCCAGATGTCGAAGAGACGACCCACGGGGAAGTCGGCTGCCAAAGACCGTGGCATTCCGAGTAGCGGGCAACAGTCTTTTTCCCCGACATTGCCGCCGGCAGCAGCAGACTTGGTGCGGGAAGACAGCACTGTGGTGGTCCCGGCGGGACGTAAAGCCACCCGCAAGTCTGCCAGACCCGTTGACTCGGATGAGTCCGGGGAAGAGGGATACCCTCCCTCAATGGAGAGCATCCGAGGACGACTCTCCCACATGGAGCAACTTGTGGAGAAGTTGCTCCACAATGATCTTCTCCGAAGGAGGGAGCAGTATCAGCACGGGTCTCCACAGCAGACAGTGCCAGCAGCCTCGTACATGGGGCAGCACAATGCCTTCCCCATTGGAGGGGGAAGTACATATGGAGGAAACTACTCTGAGTCAGAGTATGGAAGCACAAGGGGGGAACATTCCCAGGGACGTGCAGAAAAAGTACCTCTGCAATCATCCAGGTTTGCCATCGCAACACCATTGGGTGCTCCCCTGGATGAAGATCTGGCTAGTAATATCAATTATCTAGCATCCCGTCAACTTAAAGACCTGGCCATGGAAGAAATCATAAACAGGTACCCCCCACCAGCTAACTGTGCTTCCCTGAAGGTCCAAGCAGTGAACCATGTCATCTGGGGACAGATTGGACCTATCATCCGAAACCAGGAATTAAAGTTCCAGAAGGTATTAAACCTACTGGGATCTGGGATCACATCATTTGCAGGAGGAGTGGAAGGAGGACTCCTCACTGACAGAGAACAGGACACAATGGCACTATTGTGTAATGCCCACTTTGAGATTAATTGTATTCGGAAGAATGCAATTAAACCATCGATTAACTCGAAGTTCGCTGTCCTGTGTAAAGCCAGCAATGTCCAACCCGCAAACTACCTGTTCGGGGAAGACCTGCTGAGACAGGTACGGGATTTGGACGACGAGGCAAAAACTGTCCGCCTCATAACCAGAGGCCGGGCTACTCAAAAGGGTCCATCGCCACGGATGCATCCTTACAGCTCTAGACGTTTTACGCCTAGAGGGCCAGGCACTGGAGGAAGACCCACACCGGAATCAAGGTATTTTTTAGGGGCAGGCCCCAGCCGGCCCACAGCGAGGATGAGGAGAGAGCAACCACCAGTTCAACCTCCAAAACCTCGTGAACGAAAACCAGCGCCATACCACCAGTAACGTCAGAGGTAAGTCAAACCAGTTCCTTAGGGAACACACCAGACAGGCCTCACATACAGGTGGGAGGAAGGTTAAAATATTTTTTGAAAGAATGGTGTTGGGTCACGACAGATCCATTTGTACTGCACAGTATAGAAGGGTTCAAAATTGAATTCATTTTGAATTCATCACCACCCACACCACATTCAAATTTTTGCACATATATTTTCTCTCAACAAGAAACTATGGATATACAGAAGGAGATTGGAACTTTATCTGACAACATGTAATTGAGAGGTCACGTACAGAACCTCACCAATTCATATCCAATATATTCTCAAAAGAGAAAAAAGATGGAGGGGTTCGCATCATTCTGGATCTTACGGAACTCAATACATATGTGCAATATAAACATTTCAAAATGGACAATTTTGGAACAGCAACTCAGTTGGTTCCCAAAAATGGTTACATGGCATGCATCGACCTCAAATATGCATACTATTTGATGTCTATTCACAAAGAGTACAGGAGATATTTGAGGTTTAACTGGAAGGTGTCAATTATGGCAATACACTGCCAAATGGTTTTGACATCAGCCCCTAGACTACTAAACTACTGAAACCAATTCTGGGTCTACTGAGGTCTCAGAACCACATAGTCATGGCATATTTGGATGACATATTTCATTTTTGGTCACCAAATCATTGGCAGAAGCATCAGTCAAAGCAACCAAAACCCTGTTTGAAAGACTTGGTTTTCCTCATCCATCCAGTTAAATCAACATTGACACCTACCAGGGTAATTGATTACCTAGGATTTACTATCAACACAGTAAATATGTTGGTGACTTTGCCTAGGGGCAAACAACAAGATTTGACTAAAGCCTGCAATGACCTGATAGTCAAATACAAGCCATCTATCAGGCAAACAGCAAGTGTAATTGGTAAATTAGCAGCTGCATTTCCAGCAGTATGTTCCGGGCCTTTGCATTACCAGAATTTAGAGCGAGCAAAGGAACGAGCACTCAGATCCCATGTAGGCCAATTTGGCAAACCTATGCAATTCCCAGCAGAGGGCATTGTTGAATTACAATGGTGGATGACGAACTTGAGACATAGCTCAAGGGAAATCTTGCTCGAAAGCCCATCGGTGGTTCTTCAAACCGATGCAAGCGGTTTAGGATGGGGAGCTACTAACACAGTCTAGAGCTGTGGGGGCAGATGGAATGAGCAGGAGTCTGTAATTCTCCAACACATGGAATCAATTACCTAGAATTGTTGGGGGCACAATATGGGTTCAAGGTTTCTGTAGCAACATGCAACCTGTGCTTGTTCAAATTCAGATTGATAACACCACAACAGTGGCATATATCAATCACAAGGGTGGTGTAAAATCTGTATCTTGCGACAGATTGGGAGGGGTAACTATTAAAAAAAAATATTTTGTTTAAAGCATCAGTGTCTTAACTTAACTACGTAATGTCTGAATGCTTCAAGGATTACTATCATCCATGGTCAATCCATTCAGTGTGTGACGCCTGGATTCGTAAAAGGCGTGAAATCACAGAGCTTTAAAATCTTCACGTAGTCACTCACGTGACTCCAAAGTAAAATAGTAAGGTTAAATGAGAACTTACCAGTTTGAAGTTTGATCTTGATTTCATGAGGAGTTAGGATGAGCGATTACGTGCCCACCGTTTCCACCCTCATACTATCAAGGTCATCTGGAAGTTCTAGTTTCTTCACAATCTTACTATTCTCAGGTCCTCTTTTTATCTGTGATTTTACACCGCTGCTTTGAAGATTGATGCGCACACAGACGGACGGCCCTTCTTCACAACTCTTATAGAAAATGTATACTCTCCATGTCAATTTACTTAATAGCTTATACTCCTTTTCATTTAAGAGAAATTCTAAAAGAACTGCAACCTCAGAAATGTGGATAAAATATGCATCTTTTGCATATGGTAGCTGCAAATGCAGGGCTTTGATGATGCTGAGACAAGGTGTCTGCTTCTTGGTTTAAATGGGACAGTTTTATGAGCATTACTCCATTACATTGATTGCCTGAATTAATTTGGTATGATACTAAATATCGCATTAAGCAAGTTCATGGAAATGGGAGAGGCAATCATTTAAAATCACGCTACAAATTGTGCAAAAGGAAGAGGAACATCCACTGAGCGTTCATTAATAGACGGTACACAAAAATGCTGGAGAAACTCAGCGGGTGCAGCAGCATCTATGGAGCGAAGGAAATAGGCGACGTTTCGGGCCGAAACCCTTCTTCAGACTGATGGGGGGTGGGGGGGAGAAGGAAGGAAAAAGGGAGGAGGAGGAGCCCGAGGGCGGGAGGATGGGAGGAGACAGCCCGAAGGAAGGGTTTCGGCCCGAAACGTCGCCTATTTCCTTCGCTCCATAGATGCTGCTGCACCCGCTGAGTTTCTCGAGCATTTTTGTGTACCTTTGATCTTCCAGCATCTGCAGTTCCTTCTTGAACAGTTCATTAATAGACTATGGCCTTTTTATAATGAAGTACAAGGAGGAGTGTTAGAGCAGCATCAATGATGGAGACAATTCCCATTAACAGGAGGGAGCCATTCTAACCTGTACTAAAGTCACAATCTTATTTGGGCAGTCCAATGATGACAGAAGGTGAAAACTTGAGGAAAATTGTGTTGTTTTGGCAAAACAAGCAGGTTGAATCCCCCACCAACGACATAAATAGCTTTGAATGATTTTGAATACGTAGAACCTCTTTGGAAAACATAACAAAAATCCCACACATAGGTGGAAATGAGAGTTTGAAATAAAGTAAAAACAAACAAGCTGCTGAAGGAACTCAGAGGTTCGAGTGGGAAATGTAGATGCAAAGGGATTGTCCAATTGACTGGGACATTGCACAGCAATTGTGTTCCTTCACACCAAGAATATGTTCAACAACAAGTAGTAACATTTGGTGTCCATACACTTTGGTTTCAAGAACAACCTGACACAGCCACTCACAAAGGTAATCATAAGGATGGAGGCAATGATGGGTATACTATTACTCCAGTTGTCTGGGGACTTGTGCTTTGGATCCCCAGAAGAGTCAGAAAATGTCTGGGATGACTACCAGTGCAAGGTATAGGATATGGACCACAACTGCACCAAATACAGCAGCACCGAGCATCTTCCACAATTAACTGCCATCGATTTTTGTTTAACCTTGTCTGTCAACTACAGTTAATCTTCATCTGTGAAGATAAATGGATGGACAATCTTTCATGGCATGACCCTGCATCAGGACTGGGAATGCAGATGGACGATAGCTAATATAAAGAAATGAGAGGGAGGGGTATGGCAGCAATGAGAGTTGGAACTAAGTAAGGTGGGGGATGATGGGCAGATGGAGCTGGAAGGAGGTGGGGGGTTCAGAAACAGAGGCTGATAGGTGATAGGTGAAAACAGATAAAGACAAATAAGACAATGGGCAGGTGGAACCAGTTGGGGAAGGGTTATTGAGAGTAGGCATTGGGCTGTAGGTGAACAGGGCTTGCCATCCAACTACTATCAAAGATCAGAGCTTGGAAAGTTAGGAAATTAGTAAAGTGTGGACATTTTGGTTGAAATTAGACTTTTACTTCCAATTAAATTCAATTTAAATTTTAATTTCCAGCAGTCCTTTGTTTAAAAATTATAAAGGCATGATTATATTTTAATCTGTTTTAATTGTAGAGAGTAAATTATTGAATAGATAATAGACAATAGACAATAGGTGCAGGAGTAGGCCATTCGGCCCTTCGAGCCAGCACCGCCATTCAATGTGATCATGGCTGATCATCCCCAATCAGTACCCAGTTCCTGCCTTCTCCTCATATCCCCTGAGCCCCATCTAGCTCTCTCTTGAAAGCATCCCAAGAACCTGAATTAACCTTGTAAACCTGCGCTGCACACTCTCAATAGCAAGAATGTCCTTCCTCAAATTAGGGGACCAAAACTGCACACAATACTCCAGGTGTGGTCTCACTAGGACTTTGTATAACTGCGGATGGACCTCTTTGCTCCTATATTTGATTCCACTTGTTATAAAGGCCACATGCCATTTGTTTTCTTCACTGCCTGCTGTACCTGCATGCTTACTTTAATAGACTGATGTACAACGACCCTCAGATTCCATTGTACTTCCCCTTTTCCCAACTTGTCACCATTTAGATAGTAATCTGCCTTCCTGTTATTGCTACCAAAGTGGATAACCTCACATTTATCCGCATTAAACTTCATCTGCCATGCATCTGCCCACTCCCCCAACCTGTCCAAGTCACCCTGCATTCTCATAGCATCCTCCTCATAGTTCACACTGCCACCCAGCTTTGTGTCATCTGCAAATTTGCTAATGTTACTTTGAATCCCTTCATCCAAATCATTGATGTATATTGTAAATAGCTGCAGTCCCAGCACCGAGCCTTGCGATACCCCACTGGTCACTGCCTGCCACTCTGAAAGAGACCAGTTTATCCCTACTCTCTGTTTCCTGTCTGCCAACCATTTCACTATCCATGTCAGCACTCTACCCCCAATACCATGTGCTCTAATTTTGCCCACTAATCTCCTATGTGGGACCTTATCAATTCTTTCTGAAACTCCAGGTACACTACATCCACTGGCTCTCCCATGTCCATTCTCCTAGTTACATCTTCAAAAAATTTCAGAAGATTAGTCAAGCATGATTTCCCCTTCGTAAATCCATGTTGAATCGGACCGATCCTATTACAGGTGCACAACCTTTTATCCGGTGTTCCAGAAACCGAAAAGCTCCGAAAACCGGCCATTTTTTCCAGATGTCGTCTGCGCACCAAAGCTCGCGTTTGGCGCCAAACCTGACCCAAAACGACCCACGGTCAACCCAGGTCTGTACTACTGTAGCGGCTGCCTCCTCCCTGGAGACCGGGAGACGCTTAAACATCTGTAAATCATTGCTTAAATGTTAGTCAGTTAGTTTGGAGGGCTTTTATGTGAAGGGGGGTGAAGGGGTAAACTTTAATTCTTAGTCCCCTACCTGGTCGGAGAGGCGGGGAGCGGTCAATGCCTTACCGGGTCGCTGTGCAGTAAGCTCCGCAGCGCTGTGGCCGGTGGGGCCGCGGGCGGCGCAGGTTGTAGCTCCGACCCCGGCAACTCTACCCCTGGCTGCGAGGCGCTCCAAATCCAGCGCGGCCCGCGGCCGGACGCCCCAGCTCCGCGAATGTCGGGAGTCGGCGGCGTCGCAGCACAATGCCTTACCGGGTCGCCGTGCGGCAAGCTCCGGAGCGCTGTGGCCGCCGACACACAACATCGCGGAGCGTCGCTGGATTTGGAGCCGCGCAGCCAGGGGTAGAGTTGCCGGGGTCGGAGCTACAACCGGCGCCGCCCGCGGCCGGACGGAGCCCCCAGCTCCGCGGCTCCAAATCCAGCGACGCTCCGCGAATGTTGGAAGAAGGCGGCCACAGCGCTCCGGAGCTTGCCGCACGGCGACCCGGTAAGGCATTGCTCGCTCCCCGCTGGTATCCCAGCGCTGCGACGTCGCCGACTCCCGACATTCGCGGAGCTGGGACGTCCGGCCGCGGGCCGCGCTGGATTTGGAGCGCCTCGCAGCCAGGGGTAGAGTTGCTGGGGTCGGAGCTACAACCGGCGCCGCCCGCGGCTGGACGGAGCCCCCAGCTCCGCGAGGTTGGGAGTCGCCGACCAGGTAGGTAGGGGACTAAGAATTAAAGTTTCCCCCTTCACCCCTACACCACCACCACCACATAAAATCCCTCCAAACTAACTGACTAACATTTATGCAATGATTCTCCCGGTCTCCGGGGAGGAGGCAGCTGCTCCAGACTTTTCAAACCGCCCGCGCTACCTACCTAATCTACGCTAAAAATCTTCCATTCTGAAATCCGAAAAAGTCCGAAATCCGACAAGTGTCTGGTCCCAAGGCTTTCGGATAAAAGGTTGTGCACCTGTACTGCTATCCAAATGTTCGGCTATCTCATCTTTTATAATTGACTCCAGCATCTTCCCCACCACCGATGTCAGGCTAACTGGTCTATAATTCCCTGTTTTCTCTCTCTTGCCTTTCTTAAAAAGTGGGATAACATTAGCTACCCTCCAATCAACAGGAACTGATCCTGAGTCTATAGACCATTGGAAAATTCTCATCAATGCATCCACGATTTTTAGATCCACTTCCTTAAGTACCCTGAGATGCAGACCATCAGGCCCTGGCGATTTATCAGCCTTTAGTTCCATCAGTCTATCCAACACCAGTTCCTGCCTAATGTGGATATCCTCAGTTCCTCCGTCACCCCAGATCCTCTGGCCACTACTATATCAGGAAGATTGTTTGTGTCCTCCTTAGTGAAGACAGATTCAAAGTACCTGTTCAACTCATCTGCCATTTCCTTGTTCCCCATAATAAATTAATCTTTTTCGGTCTTCAAGGGTCCAACTTTGGTCTTAACTAATTTTTTCCTCTTCACATACCTAAAGAAGCATTTACTATCCTGCTTTATATTCTTGGCTAGCTTACCTTTGTACCTCATCCTTTCTCCCCGTATTGTCTTTTTAGTTATCTTCTGTTGTTCTTTAAACATTACCCAATTCTCTTGCTTCCTGCTCATCTTTGCTACATTGTACTTCTTCGCTTTAATTTTTATACTTTGTTCCTTTGATTTTCCTTTGATTTACATCGAGAAAGTGGAAAAAATGTAATGTGTGCATTAGTGAGAAAGCGAAAAAGCTGTTGGATGTCTGTTAAGTCTGTGTTCAGAGGATGTTAAAATGAATCCTACCTTCCAGACAATAAGATGTGATTAAAGAAAAATTCTGTGTTACTTAATGTGAAATAAACATGCAGGACCTCATATGTTTTAACAGGAAGTTTCTCTTTAAGAAGCTGTGTGAATGTGTGAACTCTGTGATACCACACCTAGTATTTCCCCTTCTTTTCTCAGGAATGAGTGTTAAAATGTTATTTCACTGTGGAACCCGACAGTTTAATGTTGGATGTATTTTTGTAAAGGCTTTGAATGAAGAAAAGCAACAACTTGGATTTAGTTTGTACCTTTGTTTATTGCACATGTTCTATTATCTATTTTTCTTAATTTGTTGCCTTTTTTTCTGTTGTCGGCTGAATCAATATTGGAAGGGATAGAAAGACCAAAATTCCACAATGGCCAATGCAATTCCAGTTAATGTTTTGATTTATGCGAGAGTTTCTAATTACAGATATAAGATTCTCACATATTGAAAATTTATACTCTAAGTCATCACTTTTTTCAAATACTAGAGGGTATGTGCTTAAGGTAAAAACGGGGACATTTAAAGGTTGTGAGGCAAGATTTTTACACAGAGTATGGAAGGTGCCTAGTATGTGCTGCCAGGGGAGATGATGGAAGCAGATACCAATGTTAAGAGACATTTAGAAAGACACTTCAACAGGCAGGGAATGAAGGGATATAAATCATGAACAAGTGTTTGGGATGAATAAAATCGGCATCATGGTTGGCTCAGACATGGTGGGTCAAAATGCCTGTTCTGGTGTAGTACTGTTTGTTATATGCTGTATCAACAAAATGTATCAACATGATACAGCATGTGAAACGTTTTGAAAGTTTAATGAAATTAATTACATTTTAAGGTTAAGTTTAGGTTTATTATTGTCACATGTACCAAGGTACAGTTAAAAGCTTTAAACCCCTGTCTCACGGTGCGAGTTGACCCACGAATGACCCCGAGTTTAAAATAAATTAAACTTGTGGTAATCACGTACAATTAACTTAGCGGAAAAGTCGGAACTCGTGTACGCAACTTAGCAACTCGTGGCGCTAACGGCAGGTACCCGGGAAACTTGTTAACTCTTGAAAAACTTTAAACATGATTAAAAATTTGCACAAGTCAAATTTACTCTTGAAGTTAAAATTTGAAACATTTAAACTCGTTGTAAGAACGTAGTAGCCCGTGAGTTTACCGTAGAGATTCGTGAATCTACCGTGGGCACTCTTTAACTCTGTGGGCAGGCAGCATCTCTGGAGAGAAGGAATGGGTGACGGGATGACATTTCCAAATTTCTGCTGCGTCTTTGTGTTACTCCAGCACTGTGTGTTCACTTTTTGTCAACCAGCATCTGCCCTTTCTTGTGTATGACATTATTTGTATCCGTGGCAGTTGATTGTCGCTCCCTTCGCTTTCAGTTTCAGTACCATAGCTTATGAAAAGTCCAATCAAAAGCCTGATAAGAGGAGAAGAAGCTATTCCTGAGTCTGGCAGCAAGAATAAGAAATGACCAGGATGGGAAAGTCTTTGCTTATGTTGGCTGTTTTCCTAGGCAACGGGAATTAAAATTTAGTTTAGAGATGAATGGAAGCAGGTGCTTTGTCCCACTGAGTCCACACGCACCCACCTACCATCGATCACTCGTTCAAAGTAGTTCTATGTTATCCCATTTTCTCATCCATTCCCTACACACTAGGGGTAATTTACCTACAAACCCTCACGTCTTTGGGATGTGGGAGTAAACCGGAGCACTCAGAGGAAACATACACATGGTGAACGTCCATATTCCACATAGACGGCACCCAAAATTAGGATCCAACCCAGGTCTCTGACATTGCGAGGTGGTATCTCTACCAGTTGTGCCACTGTGCCACCAGTGGTGTAGATAAAGTCAATGGTGGGGATAGACACCAAATGCTGGAGTAACTCAGTGGGACTGACAGCATCTCTGGAGAGATGGAATTAGTGATGATTCAGATCGAGACTGCCAATGGTGGGGAGTCTGGTCTGTGTGATTGGCTGGACTATATTAACAACTCTCTGCAACTTCTTGCAGTGTTCGGCCAAGGAACCTGACAGTCTGCTTTCAATGGAGCATATGTAGAAGTTTATAAGCGTTATTGGAGACATGCAGAATTTTCTCAGTCTCCAAAGGAACTAAAGGTGTCAGTGTGCCTTTTTGGCTGTCGCATCAATATGGTGAGGGCTAACGTTGCTCATTAACTTTCCCTTTTTAACTAAAGGTAAGAAAAGCTTTTCTCTCACTAAATGAACGTGGCATCCCGCCTTGTACTTATTGGAACATGTAATAAAACACCCACAGTTTCAGTTGGGTTACTGAGTTCTACCCCAGTCTACACGGTAAGATATGGGATATGGATTGCATCACAAAGCATTAGATTGCATGTGAAATGGACAATGATATAATTAGGTGACATGATAGAAATATTTCATCCTCACACGAGATAATGAATACGTTGAGGAGAGATGAATCAAGTGGGGATGACCTCATCTTTCTGGGAAACTGGCATGGGTATTGAAATCCATGTATGGAACAGAACCTTATCTCATTTTTTGGCCCTGAAACTACAGCTCATCATTGCAAGTTGTTAATTATGACCTGTCCCTGGTGTTGAAAACAGCGATGGATACTTTGGCCACATAAAATAACTTTAATTAGAAAAAGGTTAATTGGATCTGGAAAGTTTTATTAGGTTTGAATGATCACATATAAAACTTTCTGATGAAGGGTCATCAACATGAAACCTTAATTCTGGTTCTCACTCCATAGATGCTGCCCAACCTTTCGATTATTAGCAACATCTCTTTATTTAATTGCAGATTTACAACATCTACAATTTTTTTACATTTTCAAACATAAAATGTTGTTAATTTGTTGAATTAAAGCTGTTGATACTTCTCATAAGGGGAAAGGTAGAAACAAGGGAATTCAGATACTGCAGATACACAAAAGGATACAGTCATGAAGTAACTCTGCAGGTTATCTGGAGAACATAAATAGGTGATCTGTTGGGTCGGGACCATTCTTCATACTATAACTGGCAGATCATTTGATTACATTGGAAGAAAAGTAATGATGATAGAAGGGAAAGACATTGCCATGGCACATCAATGGAAAAATGCATTGGAAATGGCATTATCATGAAGTGTCAAGATACTCTGAGGTGTTCTATTGTAACCAAGCCTTCAGCAAGAATACATACTTCATGGTGAAATACAATGGTCTGGGGGAATTCCTATTGCAATGTATTATAAAGAACCCAGTAGCCTGTTAACCGAAAGGAAATCCCAGAGCATCTGTTTATACAAACATGTTTTTCTTGTTTCTTGTACTGATTTTGTATCATCAGACATGATCATATTGAATGGCGGTGCTGGCTCAATGGGCTGAATGGCCTACTCCTGCACCTACAGTGGCTTGCAAAAGTATTCATACCTCTTGAACTTTTCCACATTTTGTCACGTTACAACCACAAACGTAAATGTATTTTATTGGGATTTTATGTGATAGGCCAACACAAAGTGGTGCATGATTGTGAAGTGGAAGGAAAATGATACATGGTTTTCATTTTTTTTTACAAATAAAAAACTGAAAAGTGTGGCGTGCAAAAGTATTCACCCCCCCTGAGTCAATACTTTGTAGAACCTCCTTTCGCTGCAATTACAGCTGCAAGTCTTTTGGGGGTATGACTGTACCAGCTTTGCACATCTAGAGACTGAAATTTTTTGCCCATTCTTCTTTGCAAAATAGCTCAAGCTCAGTCAGATTGGATGGAGAGCATCTGTGGACAGCAATTTTCAAGTCTTGCCAGAGATTCTCAATTGGAGTTAGGTCTGGACTTTGACTGGGCCATTCTAACACATGAATATGCTTTGATCTCCTGGGTTGTTGTCCTGCTGGAAGGTGAACCTCTGCCCCAGTCTCAAGTCTTTTGCAGACTCTAACAGGTTTTCTTCCAAGATTGCCCTGTATTTGGCTCCATCCATCTTCCCATCAACTCTGACCAGCTTCCCTGTCCCTGCTGAGAGAAAAGCATCCCCACAGCATGATGCTGCCACCACCATGTTTCACAGTGGGGATGGTGTGTTCAGGGTGATGTGCAGTGTTAGTTTTCCGCCACACATAGCATTTTGCAGTTAGGCCAGAAACTTCAATTTTGGTCTCATCTGACCAGATCACCTTCCTCCACATGTTTGCTGTGTCCCCCATATGGCTTGTGGCAAACTGCAAACGGGACTTCTTATGGCTTTTTTTCAACAATGGCTTTCTTCTTGCCACTCTTCCATTAAGGTCCGATTTGTGGGGTGCATGACTAATAGTTGTCCTGTGGCCAGATTCTCCCACCTGAGCTGTGGATCTCTGCAGCTCCTCCAGAGTTACCTTGGCTGCTTCTCTGATCAATGCTCTCCTTGCCCGGCCTGTCAGTTTAGGTGGACGGCCATGTCTTGGTAGGTTTGCAGTTGTGCCATACTCTTTCCATTTTCGGATGATGGATTGAACAGTGCTCCATGAGATGTTCAAAGCTTGGGATATTTTTTTATAACCTAACCCTGCTTTAAACTTCTCCACAACCTTATCCCTGACCTGTCTGGTGTGGTCCTTTGGCTTCATGATGCTGTTTGTTCACTAATGTTCTCTAACAAACCTCTGAGGCCTTCACAAAACAGCTGTATTAATACTGAGATAAGATTACACACAAGTGGACTCTATTTCCTAATTAGGTGACTTCTGAAGGCAATTGGTTGCACTGGATTTTATTTAGCGGTATCAGAGTAAAGGGGGCTGAATACTTTTGTACGCCACTCTTTTCAGTTTTTTATTTGAAAAAAAATTTGAAAACCATGTATCATTTTCCTTCCACTTCACAATTATGCGCCACTTTGTGTTGGTCTATCACATAAAATCCCAATAAAATACATTTACATTTGTGGTTGTAACGTGACAAAATGTGGAAAAGTTCAAGGGGTATGAACACTTTTGCAAGCCACTGTATTTTCCATGTGTCTACGTTTCCATGTCTTTGTTGAGGCAGAACCTCATGCATTAATTTCCACTGCATTTTCTTCATCCACGGTGAAGGTCACGGTGGCACAGCAATACAGTTGCTGCCTTACTGCGAATGCAGCACCAGAGATCCAGATTTGATCCCGAGTCGACTACGGGTTCTATCTGTACGGAGTTTGTACGTTCTCCCCATGAATTGCATGGGTTTTCTCTGAGTTCTTCGGTTTCCTCCCACACTCCAAAGATGTACAGGTTTGTAGGCTAATTGTCTTGGTAAATGTAAACATTGTCCCTAGTGGGTGTAGGATAGTGTTAATGTGTGGGGATCGCTGGTCACCGTGGACCCGGTGGGCCGAAGGGCCTGACTCTGTACTGTATCTCTAAACTCAACTAAACTAAAACACAGAATTTGTGTGCAATAAAATACTGCTGCAGGGGATCCCAGTCATAAAACACCACGGTCCTCACACTCCTCATTTAATACAGCTATTTGCATGTAAAACTTTCTTGGCTTACTTATTTCTTTGAAATCATGCTTCAGAGACTACCAGAGGATGGCATGTGTCAGAGGAAGACCAGGTGAAAAACTGGGAAGGAATAACCCATTGCCTCAAATACTAGGATTAAAAATATTTGACATCATTTATGGAGTGTTTTTTGAGTTGTCTTATTGAGGTTCGTCGAAACACTAATGCATTTACTTCCAACAAGAGCAACTTTATTGCTGACTCCTTCGGAAGCACTCACTTGTTCCCACTTGTACACAAGTTCCCACGTCAGTAGAAATAAACTGCAGTTGCTGCTTAATACACAAAAGGACACAAAACGCTGGAGAAACTCAGCCGGTCAGGCAGCATCTCTTGATAACAAGGATATGTGATGTTTCAGGTCAAGACCATGCTTCAGACTCTTGGCCTGGGACTGGCCCTGGAATCCAGGTGAGTTGATGGTGCTGCCTTGATGTTACAAGGTGGAGAGGTGAGGATCGTTGGAGTCAGTGGTCGCGGCCTGTGAGTAGTGGAGTGCAGGTAAGGAACGATGGTGGCAATGGTCGTGGTGGAAGGCACGGCCTGGAAGTGGCATGAGCTGGGGATGGCATGGTCAGCCAGGGCTACAAGCAGTTGGGGGCAGCGTGAGAGACAGTCAGTGCTGGGAGATGGGAGCAGCCAAGCTGCAAGCCGCTGGGGAGGCACCATGAGATGGGAGAGGCGAAGCAGCCACTGGTATTGCTATAACCATAAACTGTTATAGAGAGGTCCTTTAAAACATGGGTTAACTGTATAATCAAATTGTCCAAATTGAAGAAATTCCTCCCACATATATTGTACGAAGTAAAACTGCTTCTGTAAAGATTTTGTGCAGCTGGCACTGGAGGATAAATGCATTTTAACATCATCAAGCTCCAAGGTGAAATGCTGAAAAATCTATGTTGTTTGCTTCTGTTGTCCTTCCTTAGAATAATATGCATGCTCTGCACTTTTATTTAATAACTTTGGCTCGACTTTTGAACTGCTTAAATAGAATCTGAATATTCCTTGGAGGGAAAAACATTCAGAAGTGCACTAATGTGTGTGGCTATAACAACTCCTTCTTTAAGTTCATCATTTATATCACTCTTATTGGCCAGATGCAGAAGAATGATGAGATGCTTCAGACGAAGGAGATCGAGGAATCTGTGTTATGGTGTCAGGAAAAGCTGACCCCTTAATGTGTCCAATGAAGAAGAGTTGGTTGTTGACCAAATGAGCTGGTTGGGGTTGGGTGGGGAATGGTGAACAGAACTCTGTCTTCATCAATGGAACCGCTGTGGAGGTCTGAAGAAGGGTCTCGACCCAAAACGTCACCCATTCCTTCTCTCCAGAGATGCTGCTGAATTACTCCAGCTTTTTGTGTCTGTCTATCTGCTGTAGAAGTTAACTGCTTGAGCTTCCTAGACATCCACATAGCCAACAACCTAACCTGGTCCCTTCACATGGATGTGGTGATCAAGAAAGTGTAGCAGTCTTTGCTTTCTTTGGCATCTGAGAATATTTGCAATGTCCACGAGGATTCACTCAATTGTATTCTGACAAAATGCTTCTCAATCTGATATGGCTACTGATCTGGTGTAGTCAACCTGAACTTGTAGAGGTTGGTGCACACAGCCCAGTCCACACAAACTCCTCACTTCCTTCCATCTAGTCCATCTTATTTTAGTTTTGCTTAGAGATACAGTGCGGATCATCAGGCTCATCAGTCCACACCTGCCATCGATCACCCGTATATTCATTCTATATTATCACACTTTTATATCCTACATGCCAGGGGCAATTTACCGAAGCCAATTAACCAACAAAATCTGCACGTCTTTGGAATGTCGCAAGAAACCAGAGCACCCGGAGAAAACCCACATGGTCACAGGTAGAACGTATAAACTCTGCACAATAGCATCTGTAGTCAGGATCAAACCTGAACCTCCAGTGCTGTGAGGCAGCAGCTCTGGCACTGCACCACTGTGCAGCAGTGCGTTGCTGGTAGTATTGTTAAGCATGTCTGCCATTCTCTTTTCTCTCGTCTATCTTCTTGGAGGAGTAGATACAAGTGCTTTAAACATGGATATCTGGACAAGAGCAACTTCTTTCCTATTGCTATCAGATTCCTGAACAATTACTTCTTTTCACATCCCAGTGGTGGTGCCAATGTGCTCCCACTCTCAGCTTTCCCTCATTGTTTATTCCATTACTGCACTTACATCTTTTTAGTTTAGAGATACAGCGAGGAAACAGGTCCTTTGGCCCACCGGGTCCACGCCAACCAGCGATCCCCGCACATTAACGCTATCCTACACCCACTAGGAACATTTTTTTCATTTACCAACCCAATTAACCTCCAAATCTGTACGTCTTTGGAGTGTGGGAGGAAACCGAAGATCTCGTACAAAATCCACGCAGGTCACGGGGAGAACGTACAAACTCCTTACAGACACCACCCATAGTCGGGATCAAACCCGGGTCTCCAGTGCTGCATTCGCTGTAAGGCAGCAACTCTACCATTACGCTACCGTGGCCACCCTTTTTGCACTATTTTGGATTGTATTTATTGTCATATTTATCTATACTGTAGCAATCCTGTTCACTCTGTGAGCTTCATGTGAACAAGCATCTAATTACACCCTGATATAGATGACAATAAACTAAAATAACTCACCCCTTGAGACACATGCATTTGTTTGACTGAAATAACCCATGACCAAGTTGTGGAGAACTTCACAGATCTAGTTTCTCATCAACTGTGAAATGGTGCAACACATAATATTTGAGATTTCTTTGAATTGAAAAATCAGCTCTTAAAATATGATTTCTGGGACAGTGCACCATTATGAACCTTGCCTGGTGGTTTTAACAAATAAGTATTCTTATTATTTTTATCATGTTGCAATGTTCTCAAATCTTATCCTTACCAAGATTTTCTCTAAAGGTGGCTCAGCAGTTATTAGTTCTTAATATGCTTCTGTACTGCAGTTAAAAAAACGAATGGTAGTCACTTCAGTCGGAGCATTCTACAATCATATGGACTGTAGGACTTTAGGAATTCATGTAGCCTGTGCACCATGTAGGAAAGAAGTACAAATTGTTGGTTTAAATCGAAAGTAGAAACAAAATGCTGGAATAACTAAATAGAACAGGCGGCATCTCTGGAGAGAAGGTATTGGTGACGTTTCTGGTCGAGACCCTTCTTCAGACTGATTGAGTGACGTTTTGGGTCAAGACCTTTGACAAATGGCCGATGTTTTGGGTCGAGACCCTTCTTCAAACTGATTTGCCTGTGTACCATATGATTGTGGACTGCATTAACTGAAAACTTGCAGTTCATGTTCTTTACAGCTGTAATCATGGAAGCAAATTGTGAACTTCTCTAATAATTCCTGAGCCTTCTTTATAGAAGGGTCTGGGTCTTCAAAGAGTCTTGAAAATTGTCTCACATCTTCGGTTGTGATGGTCTGACAGTAAAAATAACCCTCACCTGTGTCTACCTATTACCTGATGCTCTGTCCTGCCTCTTGCCTTTTCCAAATTTCTTCTCCCCTTTACAATCAGTCTGAAGAAAGGTATTGATGCAAAATGTAACTAATCCATGTTCTCCAGATATGTGGCCTGACCTGCCGAGTTACTCTAGCATTTTGTGTCCGTCTTTGTAGAAAGAACTGGATAGCACATAACAAAAGCTTTTCACTGTGCCTCAGTAAACATGGCAATAAACTAAACTGAACTGAACTGAGAATGTCTTTGTGAAGTGAAGAGTTCTGATGATATCCATGATATCCAACCTATAAATTGTTCTTGCTAGCAACATGATTATGTGATTGGTACAAGGAAATATCTGGTCAAACCTGATAGCTCAGATATTGACATAACCTCCTACGCATTACACACATTTTACATTGTGCATTTACATGGCAGTTGTCAACTGAGTTGGTATTGGTATTAAAATTACAATTAAAACAAAAGTACTTGTGCTATAACACTAGGAAAAGCGCTCAACCAAGAAAACCAAGCCCAAAGCCAAAGTACTATCTGAATTGAATATACAAACTTATGCTAAGGACAATAACTAACTCCATATGCAATAAACAACAATATACATGTTAACAAGCGCATTAAAATAAAACGTGATTGTGTCGATGCAAGGATTGGGGTTATTAAGTGGGCACCTCCCTTCACTGGTGTTCTGTTGAGTTATGCCCCTGTCCCACTTAGGAAACCTGAACGGAAACCTCTGGAGACCTTGCGCCCCACCCAAGGTTTCCGTGAGGTTCCTGGAGGTTTTTGTCACTCTCCCTAATGGTCAAAAGTGGTTTCCGCGTAGTCGAGCTTCTTCTATGTTCCGGCGATTATTTCAAAAAATTCAAAACCGGCCTCGACTAAAAATAGTTTGCCGTTTTAAAAATTGGCAATTTTTTTAGTCGAAGCCGGTTGTGATGCTAGTTGAAGAAAAAAAGGTGAATATTAACATAAGCATGTGGCCTCTGTCACTTCTGGGCGTGCTCAACCATAGTTGCAGAGTTCTTTTAACAGACTAAAGGTTTTTTCTTACAACAAAAGCCTCCCAGTTTTTTTTTAAATCATTCAATCAACTATGATTGAGCATGCCCTGGAGTGACAGATGTCATATGCTTATGTGAATATTAACCTTTTTTTCACCCAGTTTTATTCCACCAGTGAGGTCTTACTTTCCACTACCTGCAACCTCCGGCAACCACCTTCAACTAGCATCGCAACCAGCTTCGACTAAAAAATTACCGATTTTTAAAACGGCAACCTATTTTTAGTCGAGGCCGGTTTTGAATTTTTTTAAATAATCGCCGGAACATAGAAGAAACTCGACTACGCGGAAACCACTTTTGAACATCAGGGAGAGTGACAAAAACCTCTGGGAACCTCACGGAAACCATGGGTGGGGTGCAAGGTCTCCAGAGGTTTCCGTTCAGGTTTCTGAAGTGGGACAGGGGCATAAGACCCATGATAATATATATTTTATATCTTATATATACCTCGGGAATGCTCAACTAATGATAATTAGTTTATTATCACATGTTCCAAGCTCCATGAGTTGTAAATGCCTAAGGTGCTTCTACCTTAGACATCCACAATAGTTGTCGTAGACCGTGCATGCATCATGTAAATGGAACTGATGATTCAATGATATAAGAAAAATAAGATATGATCATAATGTTGTGTTCCCAAATCACAATTGAAATTTTGCTAAAATGGGGCAAAAAATGTGTGAATTCCTATCTTGTTCTCTCAAGGGATGGTGTATCACTTTCATTTTCTTCAGAAAACTGAAGAAAGCTCACAACCATCTCTGAATAACACATTGCAGAATCATGTCTTCAACGTCGTTTCCCAATAAATACAAAAAGAAAAATATTCATACATATTCACACTATTGACTGGTGTGACAGCGAGTTTTCTTTGATCCCCTAATCACTCTGACTGGGATCATGGCAGCTTTCAGTGTCCAAATACCAACTACCATTTGATCTTATTTATGTAGCTGTGATTAAATTGACACACATCACTTGCTGCGCCACACCTGCTGAGAACTGCAAACATTTGAAATGTCAATCCATTTGATAATGTCAAAGATTTTGAAATAACAGAGATAGCAAAAGAAAACATTCAATTTGTGTCTTAGAATACAAATGGTAGTCCCTGTACAAAATCTCAATCTAGTACGAATATCTGACACTAGAAAGAGGTGGAATAATCCCAAACCAGACTCACTTCTGTACAAACAATCTGTGTGGAACTGGTCAAGGGTGTTCAGCAGTTAGGTCTATAACATAGTGAATGGTGGTGAAGTTTACTGGGATGAAGAAGAAGAAACCTCCTGCCTCCAGAATCAAATTATTTCAAATGCTGAGTGTTTTAAATTTACAGCGTGCTGAAGTCCCGCTCTACCAACCACTGCCTGGTGAATTTGTCAATTCACGAGGGGCTGCGCAGCACTGAAACAGATGCCGTGCACAGCAGTATTCGTCTGGTAAAGCCAGATCAATTGTTTCTAAATGTAAATACAACACACACTCTGATTTTTAATCATTCCCGTCTGGCAGCAACAAGGAAGGAATTTAAGCATTTTCAAAATGCATTCACGCCTGGCATACTTTTTATCTGTTGTGTGTTTTCAGAACTGTTGTGTTTTCATCAGTGTGCCTTTCTTATACTTTAAGGTTGCGATCCAGGAATGGAATTATAAACTTGGCACAATGTTAGTCTCGAGCTGTAGTTGTAAAATCCACATTGCATCTTAAATATTCCCTTCACCTCCTGAGAGGCTGGGTCCTGTGTAATAGTCCCTCAAGGGCACATTGTTTAAGGAGGAAACTTGAGAGATATTGATGCATTGTAAGAGAATGTATTGATTTAATGATACAATGAATCATATTAGAAAAAAGTTGTGTACTGATTGCATTTACTGTATAAATGATGAGAACAAAGGATAAAAATGTTCCTCTCTCCCCTTCCCCTTCCGCACATCTGGGCATGTAATGCTGAGGCTCTATAAGGCACTGGTCTGACCCCATTTGGAGTATTGCGAGCAATTTTGGGCACCATATCTGAGGAAGGATGTGCTGGACTGGAGAGGTTCTCGAGGAGGTTTACAAGAATGATCCAAGGAATGAGTAGGTTAACATATGATGAGCATTTGACGGCACTGGGCCTGTACTCGCTGCAGTTTAGAAGAATGAGTAGAAGAATGAGAATGAAGAATGAAGAATGAAGAATGATAAGAGAAGTAAGCCGTGGCTGACAAGGGACCTCAGGGACAGTATAAACATTAAAAAGAAGGAGTACAATATAGCAAATAAGTTTGCGGGCAGCAAGAGGATTGGGTAATGGTTAAAGAGCAACAGAAGATAACTAAAACTCATGGGGAGAAAAGATGAGGTACAAAATTAAGCTAGCCAAGAATATAAAGGAGGATAGTAAAAGCTTATTTATGTATGTGAAGAGGAAAAAATTAGTTAAGACCAAAGTTGGACCCTTGAAGACTGAAAAATGTGAATTTATTATGGGGAACAAGGTAATGGCAGATGAGTTGAACAGGTACTTTGGATCCGGCTTCACTAAGGAGGACACAAACAATCTTCCTGATATACTAGTGCCAGAGGATCTGGGTGACAGGAGGAACTGAAGAAATCCATATTCGGCAGGAAATGGTGTTGAGTAGATTGATGGGAATGAAAGTTGATAAAACCCCAAGGCCTGATGGTCTGCATCCCAGGGTACTTAAGGAAGTGGCTCTAGAAATCGTGGATGCATTGGTGACAATTTTCCAATGTTCTATTGATTCAGGATCAGTTCCTGTGGATTGGAGGGTAGCTAATGTCATCCCACTTTTTAAGAAAGGCGGGAGAGAGAAAATAGGGAATTATAGATCAGTTAGCCTGACATCAGTGGTGGGGGAAAATGCGGCAAATTTGGATAGCAGTAACAGGATCGGTCTGAGTCAGCATATATTTACGAAGGGGTAATCATGCTTGACTAATCTTCTGGAATATTTTGAGGATGTAACTAGGAAAATGGACAAGGGAGAGCGAGTGTATGTAATGTACCTGGACTTTCAGAAAACCATTGATAAGGTCCCACATAAGAGATTAGTAGACAAAATTAGGGCACATGGTATTGGGGGTGGAGTGCTGACATGGATAGAAAATTGGTTGGCAGACAGGAAACAAAGAGTAGGGATTAACGGTTACCTTTCAGAATTGCAGGTAGTGACTAGTGGGGTACCACAAGGCTCGGTGCTGGGACCGCAGCTATTTAAAATATACATCAATGATTTAGATGAAGGGATTCAAAGTAACATTAGCAAATTTGCTGATGACACAAAACTGGGTGGCAGTGTGAACTGTGAGGAGGATGTGAGGTTATCCACTTTGCAGTTTGATGTGTATAAATGTGAGGTTATCCACTTTGGTAGCAAAAACCGGAAGGCAGATTATAATCTAAATGGTGTCAAGTTGGGAAAAGGGGAAGTACAATGGGATCTGGGGCTCCTTGTTCATCAGTCAATGAAAGTAAGCAAGCAGGTACACCAGGCAGTGAAGAAAGCGAATGGCATGTTTGCCTTCATAACAAGAGGAGTTGAGTATAGGAGCAAAGAGGTCCTTCTGCAGTTGTACAGGACCCTAGTGAGACCTCACCTGGAGTATGGTGTGCAGTTTTGTTCCCCTAATTTGAGGAAGGACATTCTTGCTATTGAGGAAGTTCAGCTTAGGTTTACAAGGTTAATTCCCGGGATGGCTGGACTGTCATATGCTGAGAGAATGGAGCGACTGGACGTATGCTCTGGAGTTTAGAAGGATGAGAGGAGATTTAATTAAATATATAAGATTATTAAGAGTTTGGACACACTAGAGGCAGGACTCCCCCAGCATGTCCCGATGTTGGGGGAGTCCGGAACCAGGGGTCACACTTTGTGAATAAGGAGTAAGCCATTTAGAACGGAGACGAGGAAACACTTTTTATCACAAAGAGTTGTGAGTCTGTGGACTTCTCTGCCTCAGAGGGTGGGGGAGGCCAGCTCTCTGGATACACTAGAGAGCTAGATAGGGCTCTTAAAGATAGCGGAGTCAGGGGATATGGGGAGAAGGCAGGAATGGGGTCCTGATTGGGAATGATCAGTCATGATCACATTAAATGGCGGTGCTGGCTCAAAGGGCCGATTGCCCTACTCCTGTACCTATTGTAAACAAAATGAGGGGGGACCTCATTGAAACATATAGAATGTATAGTACGAAACATATAAGGATATGGGGAGGATGTTTCCTCCAATGGGAACATCTAGGACAAGAGGTCATAGCCTGAAAATTTAAGGATGGTCTTTTAGGAGGTGAGGAGGAATTTCTTTAGTCAGATGGTGAATCTGTGGATTTATTTGCCACAGGAGGCTGTGCAGTCAAAGGCAGTGGATATATTTAAGGCAGAGATAGAAAGATTATTGTTTAGTATGGTGTCAGAGGATATGAGGAGTAGGCGGTGGAGTGGGGTTAGGAGGGAGAGATAGATCAGCCATGATTGAATGGTGGAGTAGACTTGATGGGCTGTATGGTCTAATTCTATCTCTTATGATCTTATGACCTGTTATTTCACATCAAGGAACCAAATGGCAAGCTAGAAGATGTTGAGGTAAATTATAATTACTTTTTAATTATGAAAGTTTCTTTCTTTGCAGCTTTGAGCTAGAAATATTGGATAGAAATCTGGTGGCGTAATAATGTTTCTCTACCCCCCATTGTCATCTGATTCATTTCACCCAGTGCAATACAGGACAAATACCAGGGTTCTTTTATTTTGCACGGCAGGGTTCATGGTTCTTACAAAATTTGGCCAGGCCTAATTTGACTTTCTAATGCAAGTTACTCTTGTGTAACTAAAGCAAATTCTGCATCAGTAATGTATTGGATGGTGTCACTTGCCTTGCAACACTCCTTTTGGGCAACTATCGGATTTTATTAATGCAGCCTTGGAATAAAATCTTTGGAACAATACCCTTGTTTATCTTTGGCCCTTCACACAGCAACTCCCCCTAATGTACCAGGATCCCACTTCTTCAATTCCAATATCCTTGACTATTCCACCTCTTTCAGTTCTCTGGAGCTGTTTGATATCTCAACACTTCAAGGCTTCCCAGTGGTCAATTGAGCAAGCTCATTCGAGACCTGCTAACACCCTCCATCTCTGCCCAACTTTCCATTGGTGACACAGCCACCTCAGCAACTATTTCCCCACACTATTGTATTCCAATCAATTTGTCTTGAGGCTTTAGTTTAGTTTTAGTTTAGTGTAGTGATAAAGTGCAGAAACAGGCCCTTTGGCCCACTGAGTCCACACTGGCCAGCGACCCCCGCACATTAACACTATCCTACACACATTAGGGACAATTTACAATTTCACCAAACCAATTAACCTAAAACCTGTACGTCTTTGGAGTATGGGAGGATACCGGAGCCCCCGGGCAAAACCCACGCATGTCATGGGGAGAATGTACAAACTCCATACAGACGCACCCATAAGTCAGGATCAAACGCTGTCTTTGGTGATGTAACTCTACCATTGAGCCGCCTCTACCATGCTGACTTTTCTCTCAAATGGCATTAATCACCATTGTGTTTTTTTTGTTATTTCTAGCCTTTCAAAGCAACCATTGAAATCATGCCTTGATTTGGAAGGAAGAGAATCAATAGCCAATTTCATATTCCTTTAAGTATAAATGAAAATTTAAAGTGCTAATTATTGCATACCTTTGGAATTATTACATGGTTTTAATTCGTTTTTAATAATGGTTTTACATTTTTTTTATCAGTTGTTATAATGGCCATACCCAAGAATGTCAACTGTAGTGAAATCTTAGGGATTGTAACGCCCAATCCTACTAATCAATCTGAACACTGATCAAAAATTGTTTTGATATAAACCTTTTCCTCTACTTTACTAATCGCAAGCCTGAGTTAGAAGCAGTAGTTAATTTGTCTGCCTTCACAAAATCTGGCATTCAATAAGATTATTAAGATTATGACGGATCAGATTTCATTGCAACTGCAGCTTCAACTTCTTGACTAAACACAGTGACTTTTCACTCATTTATTATCAAGAATGTATTTGTCTCTTTCTTTAAATATTCTAAGGTCCTGCATCCACTGTCCAAAGACCCTCAACCTAGAGTAAATCAAAATGCCTAATCTCTGTTTTACATGCTTAGTTCTAGTTCTTCCATATGATGTCCACATTTCTCCACAAGACTCATGGTCATTTGTATGTTTCAACCAGTCCTCTCTCACTTTTCTAAACTATACTGAGTTCAAGACAAATCTGTTTCACCTTTCTTCAGAAGGCAACCCACCAAATTGAGGCATTATTTTAATAAACCTTCTTTGAACTGCTCCCAAAACACTAACATATTCACTGAACTGAGGAGACCAAGATGTGTCTTATAATTGAAATGTTACCTCCCTATTTGTCCCCGAGCAATAGCATTCTATTAGTTTTACTAATTACTTGCTCTACTTGCATACTCACATTTTGCAAAACAAACGTGATCCCACTGCATTACAGAGCTACGGAATCTCTCGCCGTGTCGACAGTATGCTTCTTATATACCTTTCCATCTAAATGGCTGCAATGATAGGTCTGGCAAGATTTTGTGAGTAAATTTTGTGGACATAAAAGAAAACTTCTACTGTGGCTATTCAATAAGAGGTGAAAACACAGTGCAGGTCAAGTCCTCTGCAACTTCCTGTTTCCAATTCTTTGAGTGAATTTGTGCTGGAATTTGAACAAAAGGTCACCTCAAAACAGGAGCAGAATTTTAAGTTAAATATATGCCTAGTTTGTCGCTGGGTCTCTAGGCAGAAAGTTGTTTAATCATTTCTTGTCTGTTAATTTTTTTGGGGATAATTGGAATGAAGGAATCACTGAACCTGGAAGCCAGAGAGACTGAAGACGAAGATACTATTTTAACTTTCTATCATAATCAGAATGGTACAAGTGAATATATTATCAATTAAACTCCCTTGCAATGTCAAGTTGAATGACTCTCTGCCATTAGCAATCATTATTGCAATCACCAATGTAAAATATTCAAAAGATTAAGTTGGATAGCATTGTCAAGCATCAGCTGTGATGGTGAGTGTGTAGGAAGGAACTGCAGATGCTGGTTTAAACCAAAGATAGACACAAAATGCTGGAGTAACTCAGCGGGACAAGCAGCATCTCTGAACAGGTGATGTTTCGGGTCGAGACCCTTCTTCAGACTGCTTCAGCTGTGATGGTAATGCAGGATTAACACAGACTTACAGTATTCTGTTTTCTGGAGGTCAGACTGTCAAAGATAGGGTCATAGTCATACAGCCCTTTAGCCCAATTTGCTGTGCCGACCAAGAGGCTAGTCCCATTGTCCACATTTGACTCACATCTGTCTAAAGCTTTCCTATCCATGTATCTATCCAAGTGTATTTTAAATGCTGTTATTGTAACTCCTTCATTTATTTCTGGCAGCACATCCCTATTCCAAACCACTCTGAGTGAAAAAAATGCCCCTTGTTACTATTAAATCTTTCCCCTCTCACTTGAAATCTATGTTCTCTACTTCTTGATTCCCCTATCCTGGGTAAAAGACCCTGCATTCACCCTATCAATTCCCCTCATGATTTCACACACCTCCTGAGATCACTCCTTGGCCTCATGCACTCCATGGAATAAAGTCCCAGCTTGCCCAGTCTCTCCTTGTATCTCAGGCTCCCGAGTCCTGGCAACATCCTCATGAATCTTCTCTGCACCCTTTCCACCTATAGCAGGATGACCAAAACAATGCTCCAAATGCTGTCTTGCTGACATCTTGTACAACTGTAACATAATGTCCCAACTTCTATACTCTGAATGATGAAAGCCCATGCACCAAGCACCTTTTGTATCATTCCATCTATGTGTGATGCCATTTTCAGGGAACTATGTACATGTACTTACAGATCACTCTGCCCTACAACACTCCCCAGATCCCAACAATTCATTGTGAAGGTCCTGCTATGGTTTGAATTCCCAAAATCCAGCACCTCACACTTATCTGCATCAAACTCCATTAGCCATTCTTCAGTCCACTTGCCCGGCTGACCAAGATCCTACTTTAATTTTGATAACCATCTTCACTGTAGTTTCAAGTACAAACCATACTTAAGTATCAAGTTAGTCTGGGCTGGACAGGGAAATGTCTTAGTTAATCACCATATGGTCCATTTTCACTTTACTTGCTGTCATATTTTGCCTATTGCTGTAACCTTTGCTACATAGATTCATAGAGCCATATATCTAAGCAGCACATTAACAGGCCCTTCAGCCCACCTCATCCACACCAACCAAGGAGCTGTCCTGTGCTTGTCCCATATGCCTGCATTCAGCTCAAATCCTTCTAAACCTTTCCTATCCATGAACATGTCCAAATGCCATTTAGACATTGTAATTGAACCCACCTACACCACTTTCTCTAGCAGCTTGTCCTATATGCCCATAGGACAGCATGGTGGTGCAGCAGTAGAGTTGCTGCCTTATACTGCCAGAGATCCTGATTATGGGTGCTGTTTACGGAGTATGTTCTCCCCATGATTGCGTGGGTTTTCTCTGGGATCTCCAGTTTCCTTCTGTACTGCAAAGACATATAGGTTTGTTGGTTAATTGGCTTGGTATAATTGTAAAATTGTCCCTTGTGTGTGTGTGTGTGTAGGATAATGTTAGTGTGCGGGGATCACTGGTCGGCACTGTTCGGTGGACCAAAGGGCCTATTTCCACATACTATCTTTAAACTATACTAAATTAAATTAAATTAAAATCAGCCTCTCGTGGAAAAACCTGCCCCTCAGGTCACCTTTACCTACTGTTCAATATAAACAAGCATCTGCAGTTCTTTATTTGTACTATCAAACTAATGTGAGGTCATTTGTTTAATTGAATTCTCAGATTTCCAAAATATATGTAACATAAACTAAAGTCTAATTTTAATCTTCCTAGGTGCAAGTAGTTAGTCATTTTGTTCTTTTCTTCATAATGAACCATCAGCATACATGCATGTATATGACAATAGACAATAGACAAAGGCCTGCCCGCTGAGTTACTCCAGGATTTTGGGTCCGTCTACAGTTCCTTTTTTATTACATTTTGCCTGCTCCTCTATACTTGTGTTCACTGCCATTAATGGAAGTTTATTTGGTACAAATTGAATGCCATAATTTCCACTTAATAACAGTGACTATGTTTCAAAAGTAATTCATTGACTCTAAAGTGCTTTGGGACGTATGACTATCAAAAGTTATGAAAGCAGTTTCTTTCTTGAATACGATACAATACATTACGCTTGAACTTTATTTATCCAAGCCAACAGACATAAAACAAAAAATACATGAAAGTGATCAGTGAAAATGATTGGGGACGTGCAAAGATTGGGGTGGGGGAAGAGGGGAGTCAGTCTACCCCATGACATAAGGGGGAGGAGTTGTACAGTTTGATAGCCACTGGGAAAAAGGATCTCCTGTGGCATTCTGTACTGCACCTTGGTGGAACCAGTCTGTTGCTGAAGGTACTCCTTGTCATGTATAATGAAGGGGGTGAGCTGTATTGTCCAAGATGCTCTACAATTATACATTTAGCAAGTATAATGTATCGCTGTTCAGTCATCTGTGGCATTGCACACAGGGAGTCAAAAATATAACAAAGTTCGCCAAACAAATATAACAAAGTTCTCCAAATGAAGCAAGGTTAGATGGAGGGTATAATTGCATGAGGTGCACACGCGCAATTAATCCAGTTAAAATCACACATTCTGTCCTTTCCATCTCGCCAGTATAAATTTCAATGTCTACTTTTATAACAGAAACTGCCCATGTCAATTTGTAAAACTATAATTACAGTTGGATGTCTAAGGTGATACTGCACTCCCTCTGGTTGCTGGCAAATTCTAAGAAGAGTGTGCCAAGTTTACTCAGGCCATTTCTATTAATAACATGGGCAAGGGAATTTATAATGGAATGAGTTGACAGGAGGTCATTACAGATATATATTTGTAAATGTTTTATAACCCAATCTCTCATGCAGATTTCCATGGGAAGTCAGGGGATATCTGCTCTGGGCACTGGGTTATTTTGTGTATTATGGTGAATATCATTATTTAGAAATAGCAATAGAATGAAAGCAAGCTATTAGAATTTTGATTCCTATGTTAGGTTACGGGATTTTGTTGTGATTGTAGTAGTTTGAAATGAAAGAACATGAAGGAAGAATAAATTAATATGCATTGAAAAATGTACAGTGGTTTGGTGTCAGTCATGGAATCATGCAGGAAAATAGGCTCTATGGCCCAACTTGTCCATACACCCAAGATGCCCCATCCAAACTAGTCCCATTTGCCCATGCCTGATTCATATCCCTCTAAATCTTTCCTATCCGTGTTTCTGTTCAAATGTCTTCAATGTTGTTATTCAGTCTTCAAACTACCTCTTCTCGCAGCTTGTTCCACTTTACCACCAGATTACAAAGCCAACACTTTAAGCAGTGAGCTACTTTAGCCACGCTGACAACAGTGATTTATGCTCCTTGACACATTTTGCCAAGTTTTCTGTGATTATCATTTCTGTGATAGGTTTAAAGTGAAGGGGGAAATATTTAATAGGAATCTGAGGAGTAACTCTTTTGCACAAAGGGTGATGGGTGTATGGAACAAACTGCCAAAAGAGGTAGTTGAGGCAGGGACTATCCTATCATTTAAGAAACAATTAGATAGGTAAACATATAGGACAGGTTTAGACCAAATGGGACTATTGTCAAAATGGGACATGTTGGTCGATGTAGACAAACTGGGCCAAAAGGGCCTGTTTCAAAACTGTTTCACTCTATGATCATTTAAGGGAATTTAAATTCACGTGTGGTTGCCAATCTGATGAAAAAGGCAAGTAGCTGTAAGTTAATATTTAATTTATTTACAGTTAACTTCAGAGACGAAAGAAACCACAAATATTGTACGGAGCAAATATCATTGGTAGATTATCTTTTTAAAAGTTACTAGTAGCTAATGTGAATTTATAATAACAATTAATTTAAAACAATAATTTTTAATTTGTAATCATGTCTACAGGCATGCCTCTGAGAATCTGATTCCATGCATTGCTTACAACCCGTCTACATTGGATAGGGAATTAGGGGAGGGCACCAGTAAATGGGGACTTAGAGGAGGGCACCAGTAAATGGCAACTTAGAGGAGGGCACCAGTAAATGGGGACTTAGAGGAGGGCACCAGTAAATGGGGAATTAGGGGAGGGCACCAGTAAATGGGGAATGAGGGGAGGGCACCAGTAAATGGCGAATTAGAGGAGGGCACCAGTTAATGTAGAATTAGGGGAGGGCACTAGTAAATGGGGAATTAGGGGAAGAAACTTTTTCACCCAGAGAGTTGTGAACTTATGGAATTCCCTGCCACAGAGGGCAGTGGAGGCCAAGTCGATGGATGGATTTAAGAGAGTTAGTTAAAGCTCTAGGGGCTAGTGGAGTTGAGGAATATGGGGAGAAGGCAGGCACGGGTTATTGATAGGGGACGATCAGCCATGATCATGATAAATGGCGGTGCTGGCTCGAAGGGCCGTATGGCCTCCTCCTGCAACTATTTTCTATGTTTCTATGTTTCTATAACCACCACCCTCTGTGTTATAATATAGGTTATTTGTAGATTTAAATACATTTTTTTAATAATCTTCATCTAGATATATGGATAGGTTATATGCAGATATGGTTTGAATTTCAGACTTCAGGCATTAATTTATTTGCTCATTCAACTTCAAATACAGGGATATGTCACGCTACAGTATCTTACAATTGTAAGGTAGTAGTCTTGGTTGGGCAAAAAATGGTCCATAGTGTTCCATTGCTAAGGTAGGATTAGGGTTGTGCAGGTTGTTTCAGGAAACAGATAGTTGCAGGAAAATAGCTGATGGTAGCAGTGAGATGAGGGCATGGTGCAGTAGTGGTGATCTTTGATGATAGATACCACTGACTGAGGCATGCCTCATGTACATGTTTTCGATGGTGGGAAGGGAGTCCACCAACTGTTGCAACCTCCTGTGTTCCTGTCCATTGAACTTGCTGTACTTAGTCACGATGCAAATATAGGATTCATATCTCTGAGTATTGAGCACACAATTTAGGTTGATAATCTTTACCTGCCATTACCTGCCATCTCGGTCCTGCATCTCCATTCTTCCAGCTTTCTTAGTCCACCCCCCCCCACCCCCCCCATAAATCCATCTGCAATGCCTCGACCCAAAACGTCACCTATCCTTGTTTTCCAGAGATGCTGCCTAATCTGCTGAGTTACTACAGCATTTTAATGGTTCTTTTAATGAGTGGTCTGTCACATTGTTTGAAGAACAAAGAACTTCTCAATTGCCTGATCAAAATGTATTCCTCCACTTCTATTATTAAAAGAGTTGGTTGAATATTATATTGTTTGTAGGAAGAAGAGTCTGAAGAAGGGTTTCATCCCGAAACGTTGCCTATATTCTTCTCTCCATAGAGAGAAGAAAATCTTCTCGCCTCACCCGCTGAGTTTCTCCAGCATTTCTGTCTACCTTTGATTTTCCAGCTTTTGCAGTTCCTTCTTAAACATATTGTTTGTAGGATCTATGTACACAATGGTTGCTATATTCTTTACGTTACATATGAATACTGTTGTGACTTATGAAATAAATCACTAGGCAGCTGAAGATGGTTTATGTAAAATAATTTAATCATCAAGAGAAACATACTTTCTGTTCGAGACTCTTGTAAGAATCTCTCAAACTCAAAGTACATTGAGTTTTTATCTTGAACAACTTCCAATTCCCTGGCTCCCACCACTACCATTCAATTTTCAAATGTTCTTCTGCACAGTGTTAATCATGGCATTGTTGTTCTCAGTCACTACCTGGTCGGGGATGCGTCTATTCTCCAAGCCGCATCTTCGCCCCCCTTTCCTGCCAAAGGCCGACCAGAGCATCAGCGGCGATGCAGCATTGAATTGCATTGCGGAGCGGGCGATGCCTTACCGGGGATCGCCGTGTGGAGCTCCGGAGTGTTGGGCTTGCTGTTTGACACCGTGGAGCTGTGGTTTGCGGAGCTTCTAGCCGCGGGTGGCACTGACTTTTAACATCGCGGAGCCTGGGATCCCTGCCGCGATCGCCAACATTGAATCTCCGCCCAGCTCTGCCTGTGGACTTCAGGAACTGCGGTCTCCGGTAGGAAGTGGCCGAATCGTAAACTCAAAGCCTCTGAGAGTGTTCTCCGTTCTGACGCCGGAGTTCCATCATCCCGGCGAGAGAGCCTGAAACATCCGGCCATCGTTGTGGCGACTGCGGAGGGCCCATAGGCCCAGACCACAGGTGAACAAAGATGAAGAGGAAGAGGACTGAACTTTATGGCCTTCCCTCACAGTGGGAAACATTGATTCTGCTGTGTGGGGATGTTCATGTTAAATTCTATCGTGTATTGTGTTCTTTTTATTTGTATGGCTGTATGATAATTCAAATCTCACTGTACCAATTGTTGCATGTGACAATAAATGTCTCTTGGGCTTCTCTTGAACTAGTAAAATATGATTAATGGCTTTGTTGGCAATGGAACAGAGCATGGTGTAAGGAGTGGATGCAAGCAAGGACTGTAACAAGGCCACAGGTCTCCTCGCATCCCCTCACCTGACCAAGATCATTAGACTTTGTAGAGAATTAAAGACATAGAAACATAGAAAATAGATGCAGGAGTGGGACATTCGGTCCTTCGAGCCAGTACCACCATTCAATATGATTATGGCTGATCATCCAAAATCAGTATTCCATTCCTGTTTTCTTCCCATATCCCTTGATCCTGTTAGCCCTGAGAACTATATCTAACTCTCTCTTGAATGCGTCAAGATGGAGCCCCAACCATCACATAAACCAACGTCCCTTCCATTGATTCCATCTACACTTCACGCAGCCTTGGCAAGGCCACTAGCATAATCAATGATGAGTCTCACCCCGGTAACTCCCTCTTCTCCCCTCTCCCCTATCCCCTTAGGCAAGAGGTAGTGAAATGTGAAAATGCATACATCCAGATTCAGGCACAGTTTCTTCCCAGCTGTTATCAAGCAACTGGACCATCCTATCACCAACTGGAGAGTGATCCTTAGCTACCTTATATCTCTTTGGAGACCATCTTTAATCAGTCTTTACTGGACTTTATCTTGCACTAAATGTTGTTCCCTTTATCCTGTATCTGTACATTGTGGACATCTCAATTATTATCATGTATAGACTTTTCATTGACTGGAAACCATGGGACAAAAAGCTATTCACTGTACATAGAAACATAGAAACATAGAAACATAGAAAATAGGTGCAGGAGTAGGCCATTTCGGCCCTTCGAGTCTGCACCGCCATTCAATATGATCATGACTGATCATCCAACATCCTGTACCTTTCTTCTCTCCATATCCCCTGATCCCTTTAGCCACAAGGGACACATCTAACTTCCTCTTAAATATAGCCAATGAACTGGCCTCAACTACTTTCTGTGGCAGAGAATTCCACAGATTCTCCACTGTGTGAAAAAAAAATTCTCATCTCGGTCCTAAAAGACTTCCCCCTTATCCTTGACCCCTGTGATACTGTGACCCCTTGTTCTGGACTTCCCCAACATCGGGAAAAATCTTCTTGCCTCTAGCCTGTCCAACCCCTTAAGATTTTTGTTGGTTTCTATAAGATCCCCCTCAATCTTCTAAATTTTAGCGAGTAAAAGCCAAGTCTATCCAGTCTTTCTTCATATAAGTCCTGCCATCCCAGGAATCAGTCTGATGAACCTTCTCTGCACTCCCTCTATGGCAAGAATGGCTTTCCTCAGATTAGGAGACCAAAACTGTACGCAATACTCCAGGTGTGGTTTCACCAAGGCACTGTACAACTGCAGTAGAACCTCCCTGCTCCTTTTCTCAAATCCTTTTGCTATGAATACCATTCGCTGTCTTCACTGCCTGCTGCACCTGCATGCCTATTTTGAATGACTTGCATCTCCCCTTTTCCTAATTGGCCACCATTCAGATATTAGTCTACTTTCCTGTTCTTGCAACAGGGATAACCTCAAATTTATCCACATTATACAGTATCTGCCATGCATTTGCCCACTCACCCAATCTATCCAAGTCACCTTGCAGTCTCCTAGCATCCTCCTCACAACTAACACTGCCCCCAGCTTCGTGTCATCCACAAACATGATGCTGCATTTAATTCCCTCGTCCAAATCATTAATATATTGTACCTCAATCCCCCCTCAATCAAAAATTGTATCACATCTCAAAAAGGCGCTGGTTGGTATTTTAATGGGTAACTAAAATTGCCCCTAGTGTGTAAGTAAATGTTAGAAACTGGATGGAGTTGATGTGTATGTGGCAAGAATAAAATTGGATTGGCAATAATGGATGCTTGATGATCAATGTAGACTTGACGAGCTGAAGGGTATGTTTTCATGCTGTATGACTATGAATCTATTGATGCTGAGTCACTTGGTTGATGCAAATGGATTTGGTGGGATACTGGCTGGAAAGCTATGGTCACAGGGCTGATAGGATAGAAGACCATGCCATGGATACACAAGGAACTGCAGATTGTGGAATCTTGAAGAAGCTTGTGCCAAGACAAAGTAGTCTCGTCTATATGCCTCATTAGCAGAAACGTAAATACAGGAATGGTATGCAGATAGAGTGGAGTCAGAGGATGCAGAGGTGGAAATATATTTGTGTGAGATGCTGGGTTAAACCGAGGATAGACACAGAAAGCTGGATTAACTCAGTGGGACAGGCAACATCTCTGGAGAGAAGGAATGAGTGATGTTTCGGGTCAAGACCCTCCTTCAGACTGGTTAGGGATAAGGGAAATGAGATATAGACGGTGATGTGGAGAGATAAAGAACAATGAATGAAAGATATCTAAAAAAGTAATGATGTTATAGGAAACAGGCCATTGGTAGTGGTTTGTAGGGTGGAAATGGGAAGCTAGTGCGACTTGGGTGGGGGAGGGATAAAAAGAGAGGGAATGCCTGGGCTACCTGATGAGAGAAATCAATATTCATACCACTGCGCTGTAAGCTGCTCAAGCAAAATATGAGATGCTGTTCCTCCAATTTGCGTTTAGCCTCACTCTGACAATGGAGGAGACCTAGGCCAGAAAGGTCTGTTTAGGAATAGGAAAGAGAAGTAAAGTGTCCGTCAACCGGGAGATCAGGTCCGCTCAGGCAGGCTGAGCGAAGGTGTTCAGCAAAATGATCGCCCAGTCTGCGTTTGGTCTCGCAGATGTATAAGAGTCCACATCTTGAACAACAGATACAGTAGATGGGGCTGGAGGAGGTGCAAGTGAACCTCTGCCTAGCCTGAAAGGACTGTCGGTGCCCCTGGGTGGGTACAATATAGGGTCAGGTGTTGAATTTTCTGCGGTTGCTAGGGATGGTACCAGGGGAGGGAGTTGTTTGGGTGGGAAGGGATGAGTTAACCAGGGAGTGACGGAGGGAATGGTCTCTGCAGAAGACAGAAAGGGGTGGAGATGGGAAAATGTGGCTGGTGGTGGGATCCCGTAGGAGGTGGTTGAAATTTCGGAGGATTATGCGACGGCTGATGGCGTGGAAGATACGGACTAGCGGAACTCTGTCTCTGCCACACATGTGCCTTGCCACACATGAAAATAAACTAAACTAAACTAAACCTAACTGACCAAACCCACCCCCCACTACATAGAAAACATAGAAAAAATAGAAAAATAGGTGCTGGAGTAGGCCATTCGGCCCTCCGAGCATACTTTCATGCCACATCCACCCACAACCCATCCCATTATCATCCAAAAAGGCAGTAAATGTGCATTTACACATTTGCTCCATAATATTAAGGATGGATCCTGCCAACCCATTCAATTTAACACAAATACAGAAATAAAACATTACAATATATTAAACTTCAAACATCCAGGCAATCTATTAATCAATACAAAACCACATATTACATTAAATACATTCCTTACATCTAGTTTCAATTATTATTTTAAAAAAACTGAAAAGTAACCATTTTCTTGTTACTTGAGTAATTCTAACCTCTCCACTCATTAATATACCCACTTTAGCTGTAATATACCCAGTTTAGTTTTAGTTTAGAGATACAGAGTAGGCCCTTTGGCCCACTGAGTCCATGCCGACCAGCGATCCCTACACACACTGAGGCATCACTGAATGCTGTCTCTTTCTCTCTCTCTTTTATTCCATGTCTATGAACATTTGGAAGATAACCATAACACGAACTGGCACTGTACGACTCTCTTACTGACAGCTTCACTTCAGCAGTCATCAAATTGCCACACAGAATTCTGACCCCTGCTGTCATCTTAACTGGGTCATAGTCAGTACACAGAAAATCTTGTGAAAAGCTAAAGAATAATTTGGCTTAAGCTGCCATCAGTAGACAAGAAAACTCAGTGTAATCGATAGCAGTGTGCTAGTTGTCAATTTGTGAAGTCAGTACAAGTTACTCTCTCTCTCTCACTCTCTCTCTCTCTCTCTCTCTCTCTCTCTCTCTCTCTCTCTCTCTCTCTCTCTCTCTCTCTCTCTCTCTCCCCCTCTCTCTCTCTCTCTCTCTCTCTCTCTCTCTCTCTCTCTCTCCCTCTCTCTCTCTCGGTCTCTCTCTCTCCTCTCTCTCTCTCTCTCTCTCCCTCTCTCTCTCTCTCTCTCTATCTCTCTCTCTCTCTCCCTGGTCTCTCTCTCTCTCTCTCTCCTCTTCTCTCCCCTGATTTTTAATCTCCATTAGTTTTTCTTCTTAAATTTAAAACAATGCAAATGATTTAAATCTAAAACTAGTCATTTTTTATTCCCACAACCAAATGTTCATTAAATTAAAGTAGTGAGTTTTTAAATAGCTATAAATCTTGTACGTTTAAATAAGACACATGCAGAGAATTAAACAAGTATTTCCATTTATATAACATTGTTAAAGTAGGAACATGTCAAAACAAACTTTCTTGGAGTGCAATTAGAAATTGACTCAGAGCCAAAGACAGAGATATTAGGAGGGCGAACTAATAATGTGATCAGAGAGATTTAAAAAAAATACTACCTTAAAGGAGAAATGGGAAGTGAGATATTCAGAGTTCATCGTCTAGTCAGGACACAAAAAAATGGGAATCCATTGCAGAATAAAGATTAACTTTTATGGCTAGAAGTGAGATTGACCGATTGACCAAATGGTGCCAACACAACAACCTGGCTCTCAACATCAGTAAAACCAAGGAACTGATTGTAGACTTTCCAAGGGGAAGGATGAGGACCCACAATTCTGTTTACATCAATGGGACGATGGTGGAGAGGGTCAAAAACTTCAAATTTCTGGGCGTGCATATTTCCGAAGATCTTTCCTGGCCCCAGCACACTGATGCAATTGTAAAGAAGGCACATCAGCGCCTCTATTCCCCGAGAAGATTACGGACAGTCGGTATGTCAAGGCTGTCAGGTGAGAAGGACTTAACCCCAATTTAGCGAATTAATCTTAACCTTCCCCAGTCAACCTATCACATATTCCCTCACTGTCCATTCTCACCCATCTCCCCATCCTGCTAGTCACAGTCATAAAGCATTGAAACAGGTCCTCAGCCAGGATGTCTCATACTCATCCTACCTGCCTGCCATATTTCTCCAACTCTGTCCTATCCATGTTCCTGTCTAATTATTTCTTAAATGTTTCAATAGTCCCTGATTCAACTACCTCCGCTGGCAGCTCATTCCATACACCCACCACCCATTATATGAAAAAGTTACCTCTGATTGATTAAATCTTTCCCCCTTCACCTTCAACCTATGTTCACTGGTTCTCGATTCCCCTACATTGGGCAAGAGACTCTGTAAGTCTACCTGATTTATTTCTCGTGATCTTATACAGCTCTTTATGATCACCCCTCATCCTCTTGCGCTCCAAGGAATAGAGCCCCAGCATGCTCAAGCTCACCCTATAGCTCAGACCCTTGACACGCTGATTAATCAAGAATCTGTCAAACTCCGTCTTAAAAATTTCCATTGACTTTGGCCTCCAGAGCCATCTATACAAATGAATTCCACAGATGGACCACCCTCTGACTAAAGAAATTAATCTTCATCTTACTAAAGGTACATTCTTTTATTCTGAGGCTGTGGCCTATGGCCTCTGGAGTCTTAGACTCCCCCACTCGTGGAAACATCCTCTCCACATTCACTTTATCCAGGCCTTTCACTATTTGATAAGTTTCAATGAGATCCGCCCTCATCGTTCTAAACTCCAGCGAGTACAGGCCCAGTGCTTTCAAACATTCATCATATGTTAACCCAATCATCCCTGGGATCATTCTCGTAAACCTCATCTGGACCCTGTCCAATGCCAGCACATCCTTTCTTAAATCTAGGACCCGTAACTGCTCACAATACTCTAAATGTGGCATGACTAATACCTTATAAAGCCTCAGCATAACACCCCTATTTCAAAATAAATGTTAGCATTGCATTTGTATTCCTGACTACCAATTCGACTTGCAAATTAGCATTTTGGGAATTCAGCACCGGCATTCTCAAATCTCTTTGCACCTTCGATTTCTGAATTCTCTCCCCATTTAGAAAATTCCAAATTGTCCACAGAAATGTCTGCAATTGTTGAATTGCCTTCCACAAATGTTGCCTGATATGTTGTGTTGTTCCCGCACCTCTCCAATTATTTTACTGTCATTTTTTTACCCTTGTCAAAACCCTTGATTGCGATTGAATAAAGTAATTTCCTTTAAAAAAAATCAGTAATCATGATGGTCAGGGAAAATAAAAAATTGGCGGCAACAAAAATTCACAAATAAACTTACTCGCAAAACTTCAATGGGAAAGTTAGCAAGTGAAAATAATAAATAGAGAGAGGGGGGAGCGAGGACGAGAGAGAAAGAGGGGGGGAGAGAATGGGAGAGAGGGGGGAGGAGGGGGGAGAGTAGTAGTGGGGGTGAGGGGGGGAGAGGTGGGGAGAGGAGGGGAGGGGGGGGGAGAGAGGAGGTGGAGGGAAGGAGGTGGAGGGGGGAGAGGAGGAGGGAGCAGAGGAGGGGAGCAGGGACCGGGCAGTGGGGAGGTCGGCAACCAAGGACTGCAAGTTCAGCGGCTTCAATCCAGAGCCCAGGGGGGCGGGGGGTTAGGGTCATCACAGGGGAGGGCTGGTTCCCGAATGCAGTACTCCCTCGCTCCTGGCTGGCAGCAGCAGGCTCCAGGCTCCAGGCTGGCTGCAGGTTCCAGTGCCTGAGTATGGGGGGGGGAAGTGGTCAGGGGGATGATGTCACTCGCAGTGCGTGGAACATAGAGCAGGCCGTGTGCAGCAGACCCATTGTGATTTAATCGGCGGGACCAACTCATTTATTTTCAAAGTTTTATCGGATGTGTGAACATTTTCATAAATCACAGGCTAGATGCAGGAAGATTGTTCCCGATGTTAGGGAAGTCCAGGACAAGGGGTCAAGCTTAATGATAAGGGGGAAATCCTTTAAAACCGAGATGAGAAGAACTTTTTTCACACAGAGAGTGGTGAATCTCTGGAACTCTCTGCCACAGAGGGTAGTTGAGGCCAGTTCATTGGCTATATTTAAGAGGGAGTTAGATGTGGCCCTTGTGGCTAAGGGGATCAGGGGGTATGGAGAGAAGGCAGGTACGGGATACTGAGTTGGATGATCAGCAATGATCATATTGAATGGCGGTGCAGGCTCGAAGGGCCGAATGGCCTACTGCTGCACCTAATTTCTATGTTTCTATGTTTCTATGTTTCAAGAAATAAAGCATGAATTTTTCATATAAGGCAATTTTGGACTCCAGGAGGAAAATCTCTACTGGACTATGCTTAAAAAATTACCGTTAGCGCATCATTTTTTCGAGAAGATGTGACAACACACAGACAAATAAATAAACACACACACACACACACACACACGCACACACGCACGCACGCATGCACACACGCACCCACACACACTCACCCACATCCACTTCCAAGATCAGAGTTTTAATAACCTGTTGGGTCCCTGTCACACAGGAGGCCTGGTCCCCATTCCTTTCTTTCAGGTCTAGTCAAGAAATTTGTTTGTTTTTTAAGTATATGAACGTTCTGAGAATTTGTAAACAGTAATTCTATGTGCAAGCAGCAAATATATCAGAAGATTCACCCAAATAATTGAAAAAAAGCTGCTGCAAATTATGCTCTTGTATATTTTATACATGTTGAATTAACCCCAATAATTTATGGGAGGAATCAATATTGCGGGGAGATGAACAACAGTCGCAAAAAGCTTTTGCTGCATTGGATTGTGCAACTTTTGATAATGCAGGTCTTTTGTTGTCAAGTGTATCAACAGAAAGGACAGACAAGTACTCAAGGAGGAACTCAAGTAAGGAGGGACTTACACCAGAGAATACGTGCTTCTCAGCAGAAACCTCACCGACACTGTACTTAGTTCATCACCCATTTCCTAAGATGGTGCATTATTGGCCTTGTTTTCACAATTGGTCAGGTGCATTTAGCTCAGCAGGAACATGATAACTGTCATTTCAATTTCTGAAACAGAAATTCTCCCCTGGCCATGCAGGTAGAATAAAAGAGAAATGAGCGAAACAAAATGTAGCCAAAAATAGAAGTTTGGAAATACTCAGCAGGTCAGTCACTTACTGTAGGCAGAGCGGATATGTTAACTGGCCTTGAGCTGCAGTCAGAGTATTGTACTGAAAGGAAGATAGACACAAAAAGCTGGAGTAACTCAGCGGGACAGGCAGCATCTGCGGAGAGAAGGAATGGGTGACGTTTCGGGTTGAAACCCATCTTCAGACTGGTTAGGGATAAGCAAAATGAGAGATATAGATATAGATATAGATATAGAGAGATATAGATGGTGATCTATATTAGGGATTGTGATCTCTATTAGGGATATCTCTCCACAGATAAAGAACAATGAATGAACGCTATACAAAAAAGTAACGATGATAAAGGAAAGGCCTTTGTTAGCTGTTTGTAGGGTGAAACTGAGAAGCTACCGACTTGGGTGGAGGAGGAATGAAGTGGGAGGGAATGCTGGGGCTACCAAAAGTGAGAGAAATCAATGTTCATGGCTGTAAGCTACCCAAGCAAAATATGAGATGCTGTTCCTCCAATTTGCGTTTAGCTTCACTCTGACAATGGAGGAGACCGAGGACAGAAAGATCAGCGTAGGAATGGGAAGGAGAGTTAAAGTGTCCAGCAACCAGGAGAGCAGGTTGGTTCAGGCGTGCTGAGCGAAGGTGTTCCGCGAAACGACCGCCCAGTCTGTGTTTAGTCTCGCCGATGTATGAGTCCGCATCTTGAACATCGTACTGAAAGGGACTGCTGTCAACATCTACGCTGTTGACTTCTTTTGATTCCACATGATAATTCCATTAACTAAAGTTATTTGTATGCAACAAATACTGTAGATCACAGTTCCATTTGTTAAGCATGCCACATCTATTTATGACTCACTTATTACACTCTTTCTTGGCAGGTTTGATGACTTCAATGTTTGGCAAAAGTAATTATTTAATCAGCCAGTCAAATTAGAATGAAGTGAACTTAAGTCTTCAGATATTCCCTTCAGTAAGTATGAAATTATATTGGTGTAATGGATGAGGAACTTAAAGGTCAGGAGCGAAACTTTCCTCTCAGAAGGTTGAGGGATTTTAATTTAATAAGTGTGGTGATTTATATTCCAATGACCGAAAACTAATTGTGAAAAATAATATTAATTCAATAATGTGGACTTGATCTGACATGTGATTTCAGTCCATACTTTGCATCTAATACCTACTGCCTATTGAATATGGAAATTTGTCAACTGCATGTATTTAATCACTGTTCCCAAAACTTTGAAGAAAAACAATCTCGTTCTTCTTCTTTTATTATTTTAATTTCTTAACCTGTTATTTCCAAATGCTCCCATCAGATCTGATCATCATGATTCACGTTGGATCATATTCTTTTGCCATCTCCCCACATTAAAAATAACAGTGTGTCCCTCAGTAAAGTGGCTACCTTCTGTTATCTTGCCAATTTATCTACCCTCCTCAAGTCTGTAATGTTCAAGTTGATGCACAGTGTATAGTAGAGGGTTCTAGCAGTGCAGCTACATAGTTCCATGAAGGTGGCATCACAGGTAGATAGGGTGGTCAAAAAGGCTTTTGGCACATTGGCCTTCATCAGCCAGAGTATTGAGTATAGAAGTTGGGAGATCATGTTGTAGCTTTATAAGACATTGGTGAGGTTGCATTTAGAGTATTGTGTTCAGTTCTGTGCACCAAGTTACAGGAAAAATGTTAGACCCAAAATGCTGGAGTAACTCAGCGGGACAGGCAGCATCGCTGAAGAGAAGGAATGGGTGATGTTTGGCCTCTGCATAATTGGCCAGAACATGGAGGGAGTGGACGTGAAAGTGGGATAACATAGAACTGTTGTGAATGAGTGTTTGAAAGTCGGCATTGTCTCGATGAGAAGAAGGGCCGTTTCAACGCTGTGTCTCTAAACTAAACAAAAATCTCTACATTTTTCCAGCCTTAACACAATCCATCTTGCCATCCTTTGAAGACAACACTTCCTTTAGGCTAAAAGTCGAGTTTCATCTAGCCTGTGTGTGTAGACTTGACAAGATTCATCCATCCATTCTGGGAGAATGCTTTATCGTGAAGGGTGAATGCATACAGATGTTGAATTCACAAAGCATTAAATGAATTATAAAGTTTTATAGTATCTGGAGTCATCACATTAAGCATGTACAAACCTGTGTGTGCATCTTTGCTCTGAAATTGTAGGTTTTATAGCAATTGCTTGGAATTTAAAAGAAATACTAATTTCTCACAGAGATATAAATTGAGATAGATCCAGTGTTTACTAATATTAACATCTTCTCAAACAAATTTTGAATTCCACCTTTTATGAAAATTATTTGGTGTAAATTTGGTTGCATGAAATAGACATAAGGAAATGTCTAATAATATGTTCCACATTGCTACTAGTTGACGTTTGGCATAAGGTAAAGCAAGTGCTGATTCATTCTCAGCCCTTTTCATGTTCCTGATAAAGGGCCTCCTTTACTCGTTAATCTGTTGCTATATTCAAGCATAGTACAATAGCATTATATGTAAGATAGATGTACTTATAAAGTAAGGGAACATCACGGAAATTGCAATCGGGAAAATGTCTAAAATTTAAATTAATCCCAATGATATAAAGGCAAACTTAAACATTACAGTGAAGTAGCAATGAAATTAATGGGAATGTAAAACAATTTAAGGTCCCAGCCTAACGCAGATTTGTTACTTTGACTTGTTACATCCACAGGCACATCATAACATTTTGTGGTTAAGTATGAATATAGCTACAACCTTGGGAGCATTACAAATGGTATACATAAAATGCACTGCATTGCTTTGACATTCCTCTTGTGATGACTGTAAGGCATGATCATAATATATGATTATTGATCAAACAGTAATTAAATCAGTACTGCACATAGAAGTTGTATAGAATTAATTGCAGCTAATTTCACAATTAGTGCAATACCATAATCATTTGTTGTGTGAGTATTATTATCCATACTGCCCAAGCAGTGCTTAATTGACACTGACAATACGATACGATACGATATGATACGATAATATACGATAATATACGATATGATATGATAAACCATTATTCATCCCCGGAGGGAAATTTGTCTGCCAACAGTCACAACACACAACAAGGTATACAACAACTTCTAATTAAAATTAAATTAATAAGTGAAAAAAAGAAAATGACAGGCGACTGTTGGGTGGCTGCTGTGTGCCCAGTGCCTTCACCCGGAATGAACAAATGAACAAACAAACACAGACTTATACCCTGGGCAGAGGATTCTAAACTAGAGTATCCCCCCCCCCCCCCCCCCCCACCCCCACTTCCTGAACACCGGGTCCCCCTTTGTTCTCCCACCATCCCTCATGGTGGTCCTCCCACACTGGTTCCCCTTTGTCTTCCGCTCCCCCCCTCCCCCCACGCTCATTGACCGTTGATCAAGGGTCGATCGTGAGCACCACCGCCATCGAGGCTCCCGTTGCCGCCGAAGTTCCCACTGCCGCCGAGGGTCCCGTGGCCGTCGGGGCTCCTGCTGCTGCCGAGACTCACGCTGTCACCAAGGTCCCACCGCTGCCTATGGTGTGGCTCACGTTGTTGCTGAGACTCACACTGCCGTTGTGGCACCACCGCCGCCTACGTCGAGGCTTCCGCTGTCGCTGAGGATGCTGCTGAGGCTGCCGCTGAGGCTTCCATCGCTGCCGTCATTGTGGCCCTTTCGGCCCAGACAGGCCTCGCCACCCTCCTGGCTGCTCCGCTGTCCCCTGGGAGGCTTGTGGGGTGAGTCAGTCCTACCGGGGCACGGTTATTCAGCGGATGGATCGGGCACGCACGGCTCCCCGAGACACTCCCGCTGCCCGCGCAACAGATCAGGTACAAAATAAACGACCAGAGTTTGTGGACTTGGACATGTATGTACTGCCTGAATTCAAAATTTGTTAGATTTCTTTCTATTGAATGTACAGGTGCACAACCTTTTATCCGACGATCCAAATAACGAAAAGCTCCGAATAGCGGCCATTTTTTCGGTCCTTGAAGAAAGGTCCTTGAAAACGTTCACGGAGGGCGGCCCGCAGAGGTGACAGCGGAACCTCCGGTTGGTCCTCGAAGAAAGGGGAACTAAATCCCCATTCATAAAAGAGGTGAGGGTATATTGCGCGGGAGGGTTAATAATTGACAATATGCCGCTGCCTGCCCGCTGGGTTAAAAAGTTCCCACGGTAGACACGATACACAGTGTATCGTGAATCTTGCGTGGGAACTTTTAAACTCAGCGTGCAGGCAGCAGCAAATTGTCGCTCCCTTCAGTTTCACCCCACCTACACCCCTCTGCTTCCCGGCCATGTGTGTGACCCCTTCCCTCCCCTCTCCAGCTCCCCGCTCATTGCACCGGCGCGGGGGCTTTGCACTGTCTTCACGTCGGCGATTCTAGCAGCGCAGTGCAGTCACCGGAAACGTCAGGACCAACGGGACACCGACCCCCAGGCCAACCGCAAGCATGGAGAACCCAGAGACCCACAGCCAGCAGCAGCCCAGCCCCGTTCCAACTCCAGAGGAAAACTGCAAACTGGCCGGAGACGTCAGGACCACCAGAAGCCGCTCCCCGATGGGCCGCTACGGCGACAAGTGGCAATTCGCCCACAGCCCGAGCTGCGCCCTCTCATCGGGACACCGACCCCCAGGCCCACTGCACGGAGATCCCAGATCAGCAACTCCAGCCCAGCCCCAACTCCAGAGGAACACGCAGTGTATGGGCAGAAGCTGATAGTGTGGAAGGTACTTCTTGTTCTTGGGGTGGCGCAGCTCGGGCTGTGGGCGAACTGCCACTTGTCGCCGTAGCGGCCCATCGGGGAGCGGATTCCTCTGGAGTTGGAGGGGGAGGGGGGTATTGTGCTGTTTGATCGCCCCCTACTATCCCAGGGACAGGGAGACAGGACGTTCACCGAGGGCGGCCCGCAGAGGTGACAGCGGAACCTCCGGTCGGTCCTCGAAGAAAGGGGAACTAAATCCCCATTCATAAAAGAGAAGGTGAGAGTATATTGCGCGGGAGGGTTAATAATTGACAATATGCTGCTACCTGCCCGCTGAGTTTAAAAGTTCCCACGGTAGACACGATACACAGTGTATCGTGAGTCTTGCGTGGGAACTTTTAAACTCAGCATGCAGGCAGCAGCAGATTGTCGCTCCCTTCAATTTCACCCCACCTACACCCCTCTGCTTCCCGGCCATGTGTGTGACCCCTTCCCTCCCCTCTCCAGCTCCCCGCTCATTGCACCGGCGTGGGGGCTTTGTACTGTCTTCACGACGGCGATGGCTGCAGGTCAGTGCAGTCACCGGAGACGTCATGACCAATTGGACGTCGACCACCAGGCCCACCGCAAGCACAGAGATCCCAGAGACCCACAGCCAGCAGCAGCCCAGCCCAGCCCCGCTCCAACTTCTTCTGCCGGGATCAAGGCGCAAACTCGTGACCTTGCGGATATGAGCCGAGCACTCTACCACTGAGCCAGCCATTAAAATCTACGCAAAAAAAATTTCCATTCCGAAGACCGACAAATTCTGAATTACGAAAGTTGTCTGGTCCCAAGGCTTTCGGATAAAAGGTTGTGCACCTGTATGTCAAGCTGGAAAGTGTACAGAGAAGATTTGCAAGGTTATTACCAGGATTAGAGGGTCTAAGCTAAAGGGAGAGATTGAATAGGCTGGGACTTTATTCCTTGGAGCCCAGGTGGATGAGGTGTGAATTTATAGGGGTGTATAAAATCATGAGAGGAATAGATCGGGTAGATGCACAGTGTCCTGTTCACTCGAGGACCAAAGGACATAGGATTAAGGTGAAGGGGAAAACATTTAATAGGAATCTGAGGGGTAACGTTTTCACCCAAAGGATGGTGGGTGTATGGAAAGAGCTGCCAGAGGAGGTAGTTGAGGCAGGGACTATCCCAACATTTAAAAAACAGTTGGTCAAGTACATGGATAAGACAGATTTGGAGGGATATGGACAAAACCCGGGCAGGTGGGACTGGTGTAGCTGGGACATGTTGGCCGGTGTGGGCAAGTTGGGCCGAAGTGCCTGTTTCTACGCTGTATCACTATGACTCTATGACCCTAAGTGCAACAGTACCACATCTGGGAGAAATTTAAGGTAGATTCCAAAATTTTTAACACCTATTATTTATTTTGCTGAGACTTATCAATCTCTCTGTACGTGGATTACTGCATTTGCTAGCCAAGATATACTTGAAAGTAAATACGTAATTTTAATGTCTGGAATGCAATTTTAAAAAAAATCTAACCCTATGGCTTTACGTAATTTACTGTCTGCACTATTCAATTTACTATGCATCATCCTATTTGTGAAGACTTTAGTTCCCAATAGAATGTGTATTTGTTAAGAAAATGCCTGCCTTGCTGGTCTTATGGCAAATAGTTCACTTAATTTTCAAATGTATTTTGGTCAAATCATCCCTCATCTGTAATTTAAGTTTAATACTCCATGCTTTGATTTCAAGTGCACACTCTCCATCTTGAATTTAAACTCTATTACATACTGACCACACCATCTTTCAGAGATGCTGTTTCACACCCCAATACTCTCCAGATGAAAAGCTTTCTAAGTACCTCTAACCTTCCTACCAATTACTGTAATTCTTTGTCCTCAAGTTGCTGATTTATTAATCCCTGCCATAGATTGCTAATTAATCCTCCTTCCTTATGCATGGTAAAATTTTAATTAGCATGTTCCCCGAATGGGTTCATAATGAGAGAGTGAACACTAAAAGGATTGTACCCTTTTTATCTGGAACTGGCCAACATAGTTTCAAATAAGGGATCACAAAAGAGAGGGAGAACGGGAGAGGGGGAGAGAGAGAGAGAAGGGCCTGTCCCACGAGCATGCGACTGCATGCGGCAAGCGCGACCAAACCGGAAGCGGGGGCTGCGCGGAGGTCGAGTGATCCCGTACGAGTTGACGTGAAGTTCGAGCAAAGGTGTACGCCATCAAGACGCTGCGTACGGCGTCAAGACGCTGCGCACGTCCGTCGAGGCGGTGTGTACGGTCTCAATGCGGCTGCGGGCTGGCAGGACGTTGCTGCGCGGAATTTTTGGACAGTGTCAGTTTTTCGGAGCCCCGCGCGATGTCGGGACCGGCTCTGCACAACTCCATATGGCTCCGGCGATCGAAGTTGGACCGGCCCCACGAGGCCGTACGGCTCAAGCTTGGTCAAGCTTGCCATACGGCTCAAGCATTAGGTCGCGCTTGCCGCATGCAGTCGCATGCTCGTGGGACAGGCCCTGGAACATTGTTAATATGTGTTCATCAACATGCAAAGACTAACCTGCAAGCTGTCTCTATCACTTCATAACATTGATATCATGGCAAATCCGCTCTATTATTAATATTCCGAGCAACAACAGCTGTTATATATCACTGGGACACACCAGTCAACAAAGACCAATTACAATGGCAGCTACTGATGTTTAGACAGGCTGCAATCATCAGAAATTATTATCCTGAAGCTAAGTATATGTTGCCTAGATGGAAATCAGTTCACATAATAGATTCACAAAATTAGTTTAAAAAATCCATCAAAACCTTGATTTATTAAATTAAGATACATGTGCACTACAACACAGGAACAGGCCCTATGGCCTATACTGTCCATGAGAACATGGTGCCAAGATGAATTAATCGCCTCTGTCTGCATGTGTCCACTTTCCTCCATTTCCTATCTATCCAAATGCCTACCTAAAAGCTTCTTAAATCCCTCAATAGTACCTGTCTCTAGCACCATCTATGCCGGCGTATACCCGGCACTCACCTCACCCTCTGTAAAAATCTTGCAACACTCATATCCTTTAAATTATGGCCCTCTCAGCATTTAGCCTTTGATATTTCCACCCAATTTTGACTGTCTACCCTATCTATACCTCTCATAAATTTATATACTTCTGTTATGTCTCCCCTCTACCCTCAAAGTTCCAGAGAAACCAATCCATGTTTATTCAATCTCCCCTTATAGCTGGTATCTTCTAACCTAGCAGCATTCTGGTAAATATCTTCTGCACCCTCTCCAAAATCTCCCATCCTTCCTGTAATAGAGTGACCAGAACTGCACACAATATTCTAAAAGCAGACAAACTAATGTCCTATAAAGCTGCAAAATGATTTCCTGACTCAAATACTCAATGGTTCAAACTGATATGTATTGATATGAATATTGATAATGCGTTTGTCTGATAATGCATATATGCTATCTGTTCCATTACCAGACAAAATCATATCAGTATTCATATATGTGACATAGAAACATAGAAAATAGGTGCACGAGTAGGCCATTCGGCCCTTCGAGCCAGCACCACCATTCAATAGGATCATGGCTAATCATTCAAAATCACTACCCCGTTCCTGCTTTTTCCACATACCCCTTGGATTCCTTTAGCCCTAAGTGTTAAATCTAACTGGCTTGAAACATGAGGCTTTCTGGAATACTTGGCCAAAGGTACACAGCACATGGTACAGATGAGACAGAGACTGAGATAATGGAAATCCACACTTACATTTTGAAAGGCATACTGAAATATCTAAATTGTGAGTCCGGACACACTGATAAGATAAGGCTCGAGGGAAACAAAGGAGAATAAAGGTATCTGGCACCATTATAACAAGCAGATAACAAGCTCATGCCATTGTACCATGGGAGTTCACCGTGGCTATCTGACCACCAGCATCACCAGGAATGGTCATGATCACATCCAACGGGCATTTAAATACTTAGAACATAGAACAGTACACCATTGGAATGGGCCCTCTGACTCACAATGTTTGTGTCAAACATGGTGCCTACCCCAGGCAGTGCCTACCCTGACTAAAATTGTAAAATGGTAATTATTAAATATAATAGTAGAGAACCACATAATTGAAGCCTTAGTCAGCCCTCTGAAAAGCTGCTATAGATTCACTTCTAGGCTAAGATGGCATTGGTGCGATAGCTTATATATATTTTAGGCTAATATGCAATTTCTTAATGTATCTTTGTAATTCTTTGTACAGGTTGATGTGTATATGGACCTGTGTCTGAAATAAAGCTTTAATAATAATAATAATAATAATAATAGTAAAAGCACATGAGAATTATGCCTACCTAAGATTGATCTCTTAGGTAGGCATAACTCTCCCGTGCCATTCAGCCTCAGTATATGTAACACGCGAAAGCCGTCGTCGCTGCTTCAAGCCTTCAATGACAACAGTCTATAAAGGCAGCTAAAATTCTGCCTTTGCACCATGGACTGCGTGCATGCACTGCGCAACGTACTGCACATGTGCATCAGCGTACTGCGCATGTGCAACGCAAGTTTCTTGGCGGGTTTTTAAAACATGGATTATCGTTATCTCAAGAGTATCTTAAGAAATAAAGAGAGAAGAATGGAGTTTGTGTACAAATAACGTGGTAAGTAAATTTATTTGAGCTACCGTATTTCCCGGCAATGAAGACGCACCTGTGTCGAAGACGCACCCCCATTTTGAGTTGCTACATTTTGAAAAAAGACTGGCGGGATATAGAGTTTCTCACATTCAAAAAAATAAAATAAAAAAATTAAGAAAGTAACAATTCAATTTGCTCAAGGCTTCCAGATCTCCTCCATTCTGAATGACTGAATGCATGGGGGGGTGGAAGGTGACTGCAGATGGAGAGATGGTAGGAAAAATGGGAGCACACCGGGACATGTTGAATCATTTGTGATCTTATTGAATGACAATACTAGTTCAAGGGACCAATTGGGGGGAGAGTTTGTTTCACTGTATGTGGGGAGTCTGGCCACCGGATCCGCACAGACAGGAGCGTTGAGAAGGAGGGGGGCAAGATTTTTTTAAAGCCGGCTGACTGCCTATCCTGAATAATTACTCACGGCACATGCCTGATTCTAGGATCCATTACCCTATGTGTAAAGCCTTGCCCCACACATCTCCATCACATTTTTCCCCTCTCATCTTATAGCTGTGCTTTCATAATTATGAAATTATTATTACATAGAAGCTCCAGCATCTGCAGTTCCTTCTTAAACACTTTCATAATTATCATTGTGTTCAAGGTATAGAAAACATGAACTATTTTAATTTTAAGGGAAAATCTCCCACCTGATCCCCCCTCCACGTATGCTTGTACTGAGAAAGATTAAAGGTTTATTTTGTCAACTACTTCTGTCTTTGGGTGGCTCCTCATCCAGATTTAAGACTGAGACAAGGAGAAATTTCTTTCCTTAGTGGATTGTGGATCTCTGGAATTCGCTACCCCACAGAGCGATGGAGTGATTGAATAATTTCAAGCTGGCAGTGACAGACATTTAAATCATTGGCAACTCAAGGAGTAGGGGGAACAATTGGGAAAGTGGTTGTAAAATAAAAATTGGATAAGCAATAATCTTGCTGAATCACAACTGTTTCGAGTGGCTAATTGCTCCTATTCTTATGTTCGATTTTCTTAAGAGTTTAATAGCTACTTATCTCAGTACAAGATACAAGATACAAGATACATTTATTTGTCACATGTGCCAGTTGGCACAGTGAAGTGTGATCACCATACAACCATACAATAAAATAAAGAACACAACACACGATAGAATTCAACATAAAACATCCCCACACAGCAGAATCAAAAGTTTCCCACTGTTCACCCGTGGTCGGGGCCACCGGAGCCCTCCGTAGTCGCCGCTACGGGCAGCCCGCCGCTCAGGCCCGCTCGCCGGTATGTTGGAACTCCGACATCGGAACGGGAAGCCAACCTCAGCGGCTTGGACCTCCGAATCGGCAAATCGGCCGCTTCCCATCAGAGTCCGCAGCTCCCGAGTGCGTATAATGAACCAGGCGGATGGTAATACAAAATGTAGCAGGGTGTAAAATGGCAGAATAATTTGTTATTTTGGGACTTGGCTATCAAAAACAGGGATGTTTCATAAGTTGCTAAGTCCAAGTATTAAATATTCTTCACATCTAGCTCTTCGACATAACATCAGGCATTTACATCTAGTGTGCCCCATTCATATGAATACTGTCCTGGCCCAGTGAGGCCATGTACACACTGGAGGGACAGCATGTGCACATATTCTGATTGGGTAGCTTACAACTTAATGAAATGAACATTGAATTCACCAATTTTAGGTACAAACAGCAGGTACAAACAGGTACAAACATGGGCATAACACGCCTCAGCACTCGTGAGTAAGGCAAGGCAGCGCCTTTACCACCTCAGGCAATTGAGGAAATTCAGAGTGTCTCCGAGGATCCTCCAGTGCTTCTACGCAGCGGCGGCAAAAAGCATCTTGTCCGGGAATATTACCATCTGGTTTGGGAATTGCTCTGCCAAGGACAAGAAGGCTCTGCAGAGAGTAGTGCGTTCGGCCAAACGCACTATGGGAACTTCACTCACCCCCCTGCAGGAACTATACAACAGGAAGTGCAACTCCAGAGCAAACAAAATCATGGGAGACCCCTTCCACCCCTGCAACGGACTGTTCCAGCTGCTACGGTCAGGCAAACGCCTCCGTTGCCATGCGGTGAGAACAGAGAGGTTGAGAAGGAGTTTCTTCCCAGAGGCAATTCGGACTATAAACGCCTATCTCACCAGGGACTATCTCTACTGAACGTTTTTCCTTCCACTATTTATTATGTAAAAGAATATGTGTGTTATGATTGTGTTTATAATTTGTTTGGTTGTTTTGTTGTTTGTCTTTTGCACAAAAGTCCGCGAGCATTGCCACTTTCATTTCACTGCACATCTCGTATGTGTATGTGACATATAAACTTGACTTGACTTGACAGGTACCTGGATTGGAAAGGTTTAGAGGGTTATGGGCCAAGCGCAGATCAGTTAGATGGATCATTTTGGTTGGCAGGGACGGGTTGAGCCGAACGGCTTGTTTCTTTGACTTTATTTCACTATCTGCAGGTTCTTGTGTTTCAAGTTCAAGTTCAAGTTACATTTATTGCCACATGCACCAATTGGTACAGTAAGATTTGAGTTACCGCCAGCCATAAAAATAAAAAGAACACAACACATGATAGAATTTAACATAAACATCCATAACATCCATAACATAACATAAAACGTTTCCCACTGTGAGGGAAGGCAATAAATTTCAGTCATCTTCCTCTTTGTTGACCCGTGGTCGGGGCCTATGAGCCCTCTGCAGTCGGCACTATGACGGCCCAATGTTCAGGCCCTCTCGTCGGGATAATCGGAGCTCTGGCATCGGAACTGAAGGATACACAGAGCGGCGTGGAGTTTCCGAATCGGCCACTTCTTAATGGGGATTGCGGCTTCCAGGTCCACAGGCCAAGCTGGGGGCCCCCGGCAAGGATTCCCAGGCCTCCGCGACGTTCAAATCAGTGCCGCCCGCGGTTAGAAGCACCGCAATCACAGCTCCACGGTGTTAATCAGCAGGCCCAACACTCTGGAGGTCCAACACGGCGATCCCCGGTAAGGCCTCGCCCCGCTCCATGATGGAATTCAGTGCTGTGCCGTTGCTGAAGCTCTGGCCAGCCTCCGGCAGGAAAGGCCTCGCAAATCCAGATGGTAGGCTGCGAGGGGGGGGGGTGAAGATGTGACTCAGAGTAAAGACGCATCTCCGACCAGGAAATGACTGGGATAAGGTTTCCCCTTCCTCCCCCCCCCATCACCCAAATAAAAGAACTTAGAAACCTTTAAAAACATACTTTTAAACACACTAAATGTAACAAAAAGGATGAAAGGACGGATTGCTGGTGAGGCTGCCACACTCGATGGCGCCACCTGAGAAGTTCCATTATAGAAACATAACAAATAGGTGCAGGAGTAGGCCATTCGGCCCTTCGAGCCTGCACCACTATTCAATATGATCATAGAAATATAGAAACATAGAAAATAGGTGCAGGAGTAGGCCATTCGGCCCTTCGAGCCTGCACCGCCATTCAATATGTTCATGGCTGATCATCCAACTCAGTATCCTGTACCTGCCTTCTCTCCATACCCCCTGATCCCTTTAGCCACCAGGGCCACATCTAACTCCCTCTTAAATATAGCCAATTAACTGGCCTCAACTACCGTCTGTGGCAGAGAATTCCAGAGATTCACCACTCTCTGTGTAAAAAATGTTTTCCTCATCTCGGTCCTAAAAGATTTCCCCCTTATCCTTAAACTGTGACCCCTTGTTCTGGACTTCCCCAACATTGGGAACAATCTTCCTGCATCTAGCCTGTCCAACCCCTTAAGAATTTTGTAAATTTCTATAAGATCCCCCATCAATCTACTAAATTCTAGCGAGTACAAGCCGAGTCTATCCCGTCTTTCTTCATATGAAAGTCCTGTAATCCCAGGAATCAGTCTGGTGAACCTTCTCTGTACTCCCTCTATGGCAAGAATGCCTTTCCTCAGATTATACCAAAACTGTACGCAATACTCCAGGTGTGGTCTCACCAAGACCATGTACAACTGCATTAGAACCTCCCTGCTCCTATACTCACATCCTTTTGCTATGAATTCTAACATACCATTCGCTTTCTTCACTGCCTGCTACACCTGCATGCCTACTTTTAATGACTGGTGTACCATGACACCCAGGTCTCGTTGCAGATCATGGCTGATCTTCCTAAATTAGTACCCTGTTCCAGCTTTATCCTCATATCCCTTGATTCCATTAACCCTAAGAGCTATATCTAACTCTCTCTTGAAAACATCCAATTAATTGGCCTCCACTGGCTTCTGTGGCAGAGAATTCCCCAGATTCCCAACTCTCTGGGTGAAAACGTTTTTCCTCATCTCAGTCCTAAATGGCCTCACACTTTATCTTAAACAGTGACCCCTGGTTCTGGACTCCCCCAACATCTTGCCTCTGCTCATAATGCTGTCTTCCAATGTGACAATTCTGGAATAGGAACTATTTGGGCTTGTGAGATAACTGAGTTCTGGCGGCAAAGCTGATTGAGTATAATCTGCCCCATTGTTTTCCATTTAAGTCACCACCAATCAGCGAGGGCTTAAAGAATGATGTAGAAGGATGTAGAAATTATTTATTGGAATGGTTTAAGGATGAGAGATTTCACCTGGAAAATTCTGCTAGCAAAGAAGAGATTTGATAGATGATGACGGGTTCAGAGCAGGTAAATAGAGAAATGTGTAGAAAGGAACTGCAGATGCTGATTTAAACCGAACATAGACACAAAAAACTGGAGTATCTCAGCGGGTCTGACAGCATCTCTGGAGTAAAAGTTGGGGTCCATTGCAGGTCTGGGCGAGTGAGGCCTGGAGCTGCGGGACAGTCAAAGCGAGGGCTTGCTGGTGCAGACGATATACTGTCTGACCCGCTGAGTTACTCCAACTTTTTGTGTCAATCTTCAGGTAAATAGAGACTTGTTTTTGCTTGCAAATAGTACAAGGGCCAGAAGACAAAGGATCAAAGTTATTTGGGAAACTTCACATGGCATGTTTTTGATATCGTACATTACAAAGCAGAACGTCTGAATAAAGCAGTTATAACTGACGAAGCAAATTCAGAGACTAATACTTAGTCCTCCAGCTGTGATTTGAAAGGTTCTCAAAGGATTACCTATCTCATCGACAAGCAGCAATTCATAATTTGTGGGAGTTTGTTACTCCAAATCCTCTTTAACTCTTCATACAGCTCATAAAGCATTTGCTTATTACATCTAAATCTCAGTCAACATTGTGTGCCTGACCAATCTATAAAATTAATGTGACACCTGCAAATCCTGAGGGTTGACTTTATTTCCACAACTCAACCATGACAGTGCCACCAACTACTGACTGCCATTGGAATGCCTGGTAATTGACTGACTTGGCAGCCATCTAGAATCAGCTTCATTTCTTGACTACTTGCAGAATGGAGCAAACAATTGGTCTGAAATTCAGTTCTTCACATCTCAATTTTGTGATTAAATTATAATTTCAATATGCAGTGCTCAAATCAATGAGGCGTTACTGTTGGCAAGCATGCAGCATAAAAATTAAGGATATGTTTCTATTCAACGGCATGCCAAATTTTATATATTCAATTCAAGGCACAAAGTATTTGCAATTTTTTATTTAGGCTCCAAGCAGAATTTCATGATTGCAGGTGCAGTTTTTAGCCAGCATGCACATGGCTCATACAAATACCCTTGGGCTATTTAGCTTGAGAAACGAATTGAAAATCATGCATATTATTATTAATTGCTTATTTTTCTTGACACTTTCAATTCAAAGGGTTACACTTTTCAGATATTCTAACAATCCCTGCTGCAGAATACCTTGCAGTTAATGCAGATAATTGCTCCCCGAATGAGTGAGAAATATCATGTCACAAATAGACAGCATTTTGGGATTCACAGTTATCTGACAGAGATTTTCTATTTCTGTCAAACCCAATGTGCACGTGAGATCAAATTTCAACCTGATTCTGTTGAAGGAAGCCGGTCTTTACTGATTCTGTATTGCTGTAGATGCAATAACTATTAATGTCATCTGCTGCAAAATCTCACCACATTATCAAAGTCTGGGAAAATATTTTGCATAATTGTGAAGATCATAATGGAATTAAACATTATGATTCCAGGAAACAATTAAGCTAAATTGGCTGTTTATAATATCTAACAAAATTGACAATATACATGTAGAAAAGTCCTCACTTCTTTTCAAAAAAGGAACTGTTCATATTTGTAATCTAGTTTCATAAATGAATATAGCAGACATCTTTTAAAGTTGACAGTTAGGGTGCAGAGTTTTTTTTAACTTTAAACATTTTAAACACAAGTTTATTTTGAATATGATTATTAATTATTTACAACGAATCTTGCTTTCAGGGAACCAATGAGAAGAAATGTCATCACCCAACATTCTTACATAAAATGGCTTGATGTCTTAGTCACTGAGTACATTTGCCAATAATCAATAGGTTTTTGGATATTAAGAGAATCTAGAGGTATGAGATTTGTGCAGGAAAGGGATATTAAAGTAAAAGATTAGCCATGATCCAATTGAATGGGAGATAGGCACGAGGAACTAATTGGTCTATTTCTGATGTACTTATATTTATACATTGTAAGGAAATTCAAGAGGGAAAAATTACAATCTGAGGCATTGTTAACATTGCAGATCACTCTGCTTCATGGGATGACTGCCGTGGCCCATTCTCCAGTTCAATTGGCAAATGTTTATTTTAGTGCAGTCTAGATGAAGATCCAGTTCAATTTTTCAAAAGAGAGCAAATGCTGTTAAATTGTAAAGTGTTTTATATTCTCTTAATACAAGATCTCAACATGAAGCACAAAGTGTGAAACCAGCAGAATCTAAATAAATGAAAGCAAACTGTTTTTGAATGTACACAGCCAACTAAATAAGTGTAAGACAGACACAAAAAGCTGGAGTAACTCAGCAGGACAGGCAGCTCCTCTGGAGAGAAGGAATGGGTGGCGTTTCAGGTCAAGACCCTTCTTCAGACTGGTTAGAGATAAGGGAAACAAGAGATATAAATGGTGATGTGGAGAGATAAAGAATCATGAATGAAAGATATGCAAAAAAGTAACGATGATAAAGGAAACAGGCCATTGTAAGCTGTTTGTAGGGTGAAAATGAGAAGCTAGTGCAACGGGTGGGGGAGAGACGGAGAGAGAGTCGAATGCTGGGGCTACGCTACCTGAAGGGAGATAAATCAATGTTTATACCACTGGGCTGTAAGCTGACCAAGTGAAATATGAGATGCTGTTCCTCCAATTTGCTTTTAGCCTCACTCTGACAATGGAGGAGACTGAGGACAGAAAGGTCTGTGTAGGAATGGGAAGGAGATTAAAGGTGTCCAGCAACCAGGAGATCAGGTTGGTTCACACAGGCTGAGCGAAGGTGCTCTGCGAAACGATCGCCCAGTCTGTGTTTGGTCTTGCCAATGTATAAGAGTCCACATCTTGATCAATGGATACAGTAGATGAGGTTGGAGGTGGTGCAAGTGAACATCTGCCTAACCTGAAAGGACTATCGGGGTCCCTGGACAGAATCGAGGGAGGAGGTATAGCGACAGGTGTTGCATCTTCTGCGGTTGCAGTGTAAGGTATCTGGGGAGGGGGTGGTTTGGGTGGGAAGGGATCAGTTAACCAGGGATTTGCGGAGGGAATGGTCTCTGTGGAACGTGGAAAGAGGTGGAGATGGGAAAATGTGGCCAGTGGTGGGATCCCATTGGAGGACATTTCGGAGGATTATGTGTTGTATGCGATACGATGGCTGGAAGATAAGGACTAGGGGGACTCTGTGTTGCGACTAGGGGGAGGGGGAGCAAGGGCAGAGCTGCGGGGTACCGAGGAAACATGAGTGAGGGCCTAATTTATGTTGGGAGAGGGGAACCCCCATTCCCTAAAGATTGGGGACATTTTGGATGTTCTCGTATGGAACACCTTATCATGGGCACAGATACGGCATAGACGGAGGAATTGTGAGTAGGGGATAGAGTCTTTGCAGGAAGCAGGGTGGGAAGAAGTGTAGTCGAGTGCTGCCATTGGGTATCATTCAAAACCAGCTATTTGTAGGATGTGGTAGAAATGCATTCCTCATTCTAAAGCAAAATCTAATAAAACAAGTTACTATCATTAAGTAAATAGCTTGTGGAAACAACAACAACCTGCATCATGTGCATGGAATGAATTTCAAAGGTATTTTTCTTATTGTTGATTTCTGCATGAATGCTTGGTTCAAATGTTCTCAACAATACTCAAAAAACAACTTTAGTTTAATTAAGTAGTTTAAACTTGAGACTATAGACTTTAGAGATACTGCGCAGAAACAAGCCCTTCGTCCCACTGAGTCTCCACTGACCAGCGATCACCCCATACACTGTCATACACATTAGGGACAATTTACAATTTCACCAAAGCCAATTAACCTACAAACCGAAGCACCTGGAGAAATCCCACACGCTCACATGGAGAATGCACAAACTCCGTACAGACAGCACCCGTGGTCACGATCAAACCCGGGTCTCTGGCGCAGTAAGTCAGCAACGCTACCACTACGCCTCTGTGCCTCCCCAAAGTTTAGTTTAATACCGAGGAACAGTGAAAAGCTTGATGTCTACTTGTTTTTTTATTAAAAACCGTGCCATGTCATGCACTATGTCAAAAGAAACTGATATTCATAAAACCAGCCAGACCATCTACAGTACTTACAAAATATTGGTGCAACAATTGTATCCTTTGTAAATCTTAACAATCTTTGAAGTATTATTAGCACACATCCATATCGGATGGCTGTAGGTTCTGATGGTTATAGTGTTCTGCAATAACATTATATATTTTACAGATCTTTATTGACATCAGGGATGATCTCTAAAGAAACAATATGTTGTTTCTGAAGCTCAAATTTGAGCATTTTGTGAAGAGACCAGCTATTTGCAACAAAGAATAGCGAATTTGCACGTTACTGAACAATTCACACTAATCTGTCGTGAGCCTCATGCAAACACCAGCTCCCTGTCAAACTCAGACTTACAGTATACATTCAGAATGGATTTAGCTCAATGTGGAGAGTTAGTGCCAGGACTAGCAAGTGCATGAAAACTTTTAATGACAAGCTTTGTGTTCCTGCAATGTCACTTCACCTCTACAGCCCAGAAATAAAAATAAATTAATTTATTGAGTCTTTTATTCTGCAATCAACTAATTTGAATGATGCAATCACAGCATTCCCTCACCACAGTCAGCATAGCATTTGAATATCAGCCAAGATTTTGTGTTCGTATTTGTATTCGTATTTGTATTTGTATTTGCATCATATGATTTGCACTTCGGAGTGATATCAAGGGAGCAATGGTTGACACAAGCTGAGCAATTCTCCTGAGAAAGTTTTGTTTCTTATTAGTTTATGAGAATTGGTCAATTTCGCTGTAATACTGGCACAGGTTTTTTTATTTAATTTCAGGTAAAAAAATAAGGGCTTCTTGCTTATTTTGACAGCTGTTGGTGTAAGCATAACTCAATTGTAATCATATATTGTCTTTCCATTGATAGACACAAAATGCTGGAGAAACTCAGCGGGATAGGCAGCATCTCTGGAGAGAAGGAATGGGTGACGTTTCGGGTCGATACCCTTCTTCAGACTGGTTTCCATTGTCTGGTTCGCACGCAACAAAAGCTTTTTACTGAACGTCAGTACACGTGACAATAAACTAAACTGAAACTGAAATTAAGCAAAATTGCTGTAGGATGGCAGATTCAATCAGAGGAACATTGGCAAAGAGCAGAGAAGTGCAAGAACAATAGACTAATAGTAGGCAGGGATTGCATGGAGTTCAGGCTGATGAAATACAGGAAGGACATGAATGCACAATTGAGAATACAGGATGGTGCAGAGGAGATTCACCAGGATGTTGCCTGGGATGGAGTTTCAGTTCTGAGGAGAGAATAGATAGGCTGGGTTTGTTTCCTTCAACAGATGAGGCAGTGGGGACCTAATAGAAGTGTATAGAATCACGATAGAGTGGAGAGCGAGAAGATTTTTCTTAGACCAGAAAGCACAGATACGAGCAGCAAGAAGTTTAGCAAGGATCTGAGAGAACTTAAAATGAAATACTCAAATATTTTGCAGTGTATGACACAATGAAATGTAATAACAATTCTACAGATTAATGAGTTATTTTGAATCTAAGTTAACAGGGTAGAAAAAGAAGGCCACTGCTCTCAAAGACTAACTCTGTAATTGTTATGGTCAAGGTTTAAATGATAAGTCTGAAATGCTTCTGTTAGATCTTCCATGTTACCAATGTATATTAGATAAACATTTTGTGAACGTTGTCAATTATTCTTTCTCTGAGATTCGGTAGAAACATTGCTGCTGTTTAATAAATGGTCCCTCTCTTATTGGTGATTAAAGGGGATGACTGGAACTACATAAGGGAAAATGTTGAATATTTCAGAATAAGAAGTAGGCAACATGATATTCTTATTACTAAATGGAAGGAGAAGGAAATGTTCCATTAATGACTACTAATGTGTTGCCAATTGAGTCATTTAAACTGAAAATATGACAACAATTAGAAAATATTTAACTGGCCACAATTCAATATCAATGAAAATTTTATCCCTAAGAATGATTTTGTATTTCATGAAGGAGTAGGTCTTTGTTTTTTTTTACATTTCTGTTATTTTAACGTAGCAAATAATCAATTTAAACTAAAATAAAGCCACACTAATTTGGAAATGGCACAGATCTCCTAAAATTAAGATTAATGTATAAGTAAAGAAATAGGCTAGAGGGGAATAAGATGGGAGTGAAGGGAGTGTTGAGATGGGATAAGATAAATGACATCTGAATAAATTAATAAATGAGTATGAAGAATGTTCCCAACCCATAACATCGTTTGTCCATTTCTCTCCACAGGTGCTGCTTGACCTTTTGATTTCCTCCACCTCTTTTTTTGCACAGGATAAATGACATCCTGTATTGTAAGAAGGATTTGTATTGGTATTGGTTGATTATAGTCATCGAGCGATACAGTGTGGAAACAGGCCCTTCGACCCAACTTGCCCACACCGGCCAACAATGTCCCAGCCCACTTGCCTGCGGTTGGTCCATATCTCTCCAAACCTGTCCTATCCGTGTACCTGTCTAACTGTTTCTTAAACAATGGGATAGTCCCAGCCTCCTCTGGCAGCTAGTTCCATACACCCACCACTCTTAGTGTGAAAAAGTAACCCTTCAGAATTCTATTAAATCTTTTCCCCTTCACCTTGAACCTATGTCCTCTGGTCCTCGATTCCCCTACTCTGGGCAAAAGACTCTATGCATCTTCCCGATCTATCCCTCCCATGATTTTGTATATGATTATTATTGCCATTTGTATTGAAAAGCCTTGTTTGCCTGCTATCCAGAAAAATTATACTATACATGAATACAATCTTGCCATACACAAGTACAACAGGTAGTACAAGTAGAAAAGTACCAGTGCAGAATATATTGTTATAGCGGTTCAGTTACAGGGAAAATACAGGTTACGAAAAAGTGCAAGGTAACACTAAATTTTACTTCGGAGTCACGTGACTGACTACGTGAAGAACCCCGCCAGGACGCAGCGTGTCATATCGCAAGACGCATTGCAACGAGTCACAGCAGGGGCAGAATTTGAAATCCGGGAACAGCAGGTAAGGAGACTCTGCGTTCCTTCCACTTACCTTACAGGTGGAGGCATGGACCAGATCCACGAAGGCTGCGAAAAAGCTGGTGGGAGAGAACCGCGGAGTTGCGGGCAGCCAGCAGCAGCAGCCAACGGCACGCCAATCTCCCGTAATGGGAACAGCTGTGCCCGACTTCGCTCCCGCACCGGCCACGGCTGGGCTGTAGAGCGAAGCAAAAAACCAACAGAGTCGTTGATTCCGATGAGTCCGACTCTGAATAGCCGCGAGCGGCCAGTGCCCGTGAGCATTGGAGCCGGTTGGAGCGGCTGGAAGCGGGGAACTAGAGCAGCCGCGAGCGGCCAGTGCCCGTGAGCATTGGAGCCGGTTCGAGCGGCTGCAGGAACAGGAGCAGCCGCGAGCGGACAGTGCCTGTGAGCATTGGGGCCGGTTGGAGCGGCTTCAGGAGCAGCTGCGAGTGGCCAGTGCCCGAGAGCATTGGAGCCAGTTGGAGCGGCTATTGGAGCAAATACTCCAAGTGACAGGCTCCGGGAGATGGAGACTAGTCACAGTGGGCAGCTAGTAAGTCTTACAGCAGTACCTCTTGCAGGGCTGCACAGTGTTTCTCCCTCATCAGAGGGGAGTACAGGGGGTCAATTCTGGGCTGACCCTGAAGAGGGGTGCAGAACATACCCCTAATGCACATGGGGTGCAAGAAAACCTATTGGATATGGTGTCTCAGTTTATTCAACCCAACCAAACTGGCCAAAACCTGGAACCTAAAATAGCTGCAAGTATCGACTACTTGTCATTCAACCAGCTATAAGGACAGGCATTATTGGACACCACAGCAAGACACTTACCACCAGGGAACTGCAAAACACTGAATGTTCCTAGTGTCAACCAGTGTATTTGAAAACATGTCGGAGCCTCAATCAGAGCCAGGGACCTGAAACTACAGAAAGTTCTGAAAGTCCTAACAGCGGGAATTACGGTTTTCGCCCGCACAATAAACGAAAAAGACATGACACAAGATCACCAGGATGCACTGGTTTTATTTTGCAACTACCAATATGAGTAAACAGCATTAGGAAGAAGTGCCATCCAATTGGCTTTAGACCCTAATTTGCAGGCCTATGCAAACCTGGAACCACCAAACCACCAATATTACTTTGGAGGCAACTTATCAAAACAGGTAAAAGAACTTGACGAACAGGGTAAAACCCTGGGGCTCATTAAAGCAACGTCTAAAAACTACTTCGGCCAGAAACAGCACCCCTACGCACCAGCAGTCGGCCAAGACAAACTGCTGAAAACTCAAAGGCCAGGAAAACTCAACATCGGTCTTTTTTAGGCCATGGCCCAGACCGGCTTTCCTGGGGAATGCGCTAACCCTCAACACCGACCCAACTACAGATCCAGACACCGGCGCCTCAACGTCCACGGAGGATGCCGAAAAAGTAACAAACCTACCAATAGTAACCATGGAGGTAGGTGGGTCTGGTTCCTTACGAGGTTGGTGGGAGATTACAATTCTATCTGGATGCATGGAATAAATTAACTACTGACACTTATATTTTCAGAAGTATAGGGTTATACCATAGAATTTATACAAAAATATAATCCTCCAGTTCAGCATTTACCAAACCGAATGTTCGTGCTTACAGGCAAAGAAAAATCAAAAGCGCATGCTGAACTACAGTGGCCATATAAAAAAGGAGTAATGGAGGAAACCCAACACGAATCACAGGAATTCGTGTCCAAAATCTTTATCATAAATAAGATGGTGGTTGCCGCATCATCATAGATTTGACTAATTTGAATACTTTAGTACTATATATTCATTACTAGATGGAAACACTTGTTACTGCTAAGTAATTGATTTCCTAAGGTTACTACATAGCAAGCATTAATTTAAAAGATGCTTACTATTTAATTATATTTAAGGAATATTTAATTTTAAGAAACAAAGAGTCCGTACGACTAGAAAAACCTTTTGTATTTCGGTTTGTGGAGTAGGAGTGTGGAACAAATTGAACGAGGAATTAAAGCAATGTACGAACATGAATCATTTTAAAATGATATATAAAAAAATAATTATCAAGGGGTACCGGGATGGAGGGGATGGTTGACAAGTGGGGGTTAATGTTTATCTATTGCTTTACAATTGTTTACTTATGTTTGGTTACTTCATATATGAAGTTTGTATGTGTTAATAGTTGTATGTATATATATATGTCTGTAGGTATTATGGGAAATTGCCTGGGGTAGTATTATTATTATTAATTAATTGATTTTTAAATATGGTAGAAGTGTTGGGGAAAAGGGGTGAGATTTAATGTTATTCTTCTTCTCACTCCTTTTCGAGCTTGTACAGACACAGAGTTGGACATTGGAAATGTGCTTTTTGTTCTTTTCATTGCTTGTAAATATTGATTGTAATGTCCAATTGTTTGATAATTTCAATTTTGTTACTATTAATGTATTTAATGTCTTTACTGATTGGAATAAATAAAATTTAAAAAAAAACAAAAAAAAAACAACTATACAGTACCCATTAGAGGTGACCACAGATGTTATTTAACACAATGGATCATCTGGGGTTCACCCTTAACTCAGTTCACATGTCAGTGACTTTGCCGAAAGAAAAGGTTACAGCCTTAATGGAGGCTTGCAGCAAAATCATTGACATCACAAAACCATCCATCAGACTGGTAGCAAGAATAATTGGCATAATAGTGGCTGCGTTTCCAGCCACACAAATCGAACCTTTACATTATCAAAAATTACAGAGGGCTAAAATACGAGCACTCAAAAATTATGGTGGTCATTTTGACAGACCAATGAAGCTACCAACAGAGGCCATAATGGAACTAAAATGGTGGAAAGATAACATTAGGCATTGTTCCAATCCAAACATTATCAGTTACCCGTCTATGGTACCACAAACTGATGCCAGTGCACTTGGATGGGGTGCTACCAATTCCATATCCAGCTGTGGGGGAGATGGAATGCACAGGAGGCATCATTATTACAAACACTGGGCATACACTACCTGGGAATGTTAAGTGCATTCCATGGCCTTAGGTCATATTGTTCTGGGTTATATCACCAGCATGTTAAACTACAAATTGACAACACCACCGTGGTAGCATATATCAACCATATGGGAGGAAAAAAATCGACATCATGTGACAATCTGGCCAACACAATTTGGCAATAGTTTATCCAGAGAGAGATATTTGGATATCAGCTACCTACTTACCAGGTAAACTAAATTTAGTGGCAGACACCAGGTCACGCAAATTCAATGAAAACACTGAATGGATGTGGGATAAAAATGTATTTGCTGAAATTACTGCACGGTATGGAACACCAGATATCGACCTATTCGCATCCAGGCTCACACCAGTTATCGAATTATGTTCATGGGAACCAGAACCTGGGGCAGCGGCAACAGATGCATTTTCGCTGCTTCGGGGGATTGTTTATTTATGCATTCCCTCCTTTCTGCCTCATCAGTCGGGTATTAAGTCAGGGTGAAGATAGCACAATGGGCTAAGAGTTCGGCTGGCGACCGGAAGGTAGCCGGTTCAAATCCCGCTTGGAGTGCATACTGTCGTTGTGTCCTTGGGCAAGACACTTCACCCACCTTTGCCTGTAATGGAATGTAATTACGGCGGCAGGCGCGGGCACACCGCAACGCCCTGTGTCTCCCTTTCAAGGGAGATGCTAAAAAAAATGCATTTCGTTGTCTCTGTACTGTACACTGACAATGACAATAAATTGAATCATCATCATTAAGGAATATACGGCAAGACTCCGCATCTGGTATTTTGATAGTACCCGATTGGCCTACTCAACCATGGGTCCCGGTGATACTCGACATGGTATTAGAACCATGCATCACCATCCATCATAGACCTAATTTATTGGTTCATCCCGCAACAATGGGAAGTTACCCATGTCATAATTATATAAACCTATTAATTTGTAGAGTTTGAAAGCACCTCTACTACACCTGGGGCTGATGGACCGAACAGTGGATATTATTTCAGCGGCCCACAGACAGTCCACCAAAAAAAAATAGTACTTGGTGTCATCAAGAAATGGGAAGTACTGTCACAACAATAAACATCACCCACAGATCTATGAAGAATCCGTCTGTTCTGGGATTCCTGGCAAGCCTCCATTACGATGAGAGGCTCAGTCATAGTGCCTTCAACTGCACCAGAAGTGCTCTGTCAACATACCTGTGGCAAGGAACAGAGCGACATTCTGTTGGGACACACCCTGGTAACCAAACTCATGAGGGGCATTTTTAATGTTAATCCCCCAAGAACCAGGTACTCCCAAATATGGGATGTGAGCATTGTACTGACCATGTTAAGAAACTGATCTCCAGCTACAGCTCTGTCCCTACAGAAACTAACTATGAAAACAGTCATGCTGATGGCCTTGGTCATGGCACAAAGGGTCCAGTCGCTACAGAAACTAAGGCTGGACAACATGACTATTTCATCTGGAAATTTAACTTTTCACATCAATGAATTAGTCAAACAGAACAGGCCTAAAAACAGAATTCAGGGCCTACCCGACAGATGATCGTCTCTGTATTATAACACACTTACTATTATATATGGAGTATACTAAGATCATCAGAGGGAAAGAAATGTCACTTTTAATCAGCTACAAACAGCCGTGGCAGTCCAGACCATCTCTAGATGGCTAAAACAGGTCCTAATAAAGGCTGGAGAAGACACTAGCATTTTAAATCTCACTCCACCAGGGCTGCAGCTACATCAGCAGCTATGAAGTTGGATGTTCCCATGGACCAAATCCTCAAGACAGCAGGATGGTCAACGGAGAAAACTTTCCAACGATTTTATAACAAACCAGTCATTGAACCTGGAACATCTGCAGAAACAATTTTAAGTTCTGTAATATCATTTTACCTCATAAATAGGGGCTATAATTTGGTGTTAATATATTTATCGTTGGGTTTTCAATATCGTATTGATGTCTAATGATGTTAACATTATTCTCCCCATAATCAAGGCAGACGTGATGCATGGACTCGTTTCCACGGCATGAAATCACAGAGCTTTATAATCTTTATGTAGTCACTCACGTGACTCCGAAGTAAAATAGTAAGATTAAACGAGAGCTTACCAGTTTGAAGTTTGATCGTTATTTTATGAGGAGTAACGTTGAGGAATTACATGCCCTCCGCTCCCACCCTTGATCATATACTCAACTGGTATCTCTTCTCTAATCTTACTATGTTTAGTCATTACATTTATCTGTGATTTCACACCGCTGCTTTGAAGAATGACACACATGCGTCCTGGTGGGGTTCTTCATGTAATCCCTCAATGTTACTCCTCATAAAATAACGATCAAACTTCAAACTGGTAAGTTCTCGTTTAATCTTACTATTATTCTTAAGCTATGGAAATATCCAGTAGGTTAGGCAACAAGTCGAACTGAGTTTATTTTCATATGCACGTGAGTACAGGTATAATTAAAAAATCTCTACATCATCGTCTATATCTCTTGTTTCCCTTTCCCCTGATTAGTTTGACGAAGCGTCTCGACCTGATCACCCAATCTTTCTCTCCAGTCCTGCTGAGTTACTCCAGCTTTTTGAGTCTATCTTCACAAAAATAATCTCTCTTGCACTAATTCTGTATTTTGCCACAGCAAAATACAGAAACTGAATTTTTTGTTAATAAATTTGCAAATTACATAAAAATTGGTGGTATTGTGGACCGAAGGAAAGATATCTAAGTTTACAACAGGATCTAAATCAGTTGGGAAGATGGAGCAAGCAATGGCAAATGGAATTTAACTCTAACAAGTGTGAGGTGTTGCACTGTTGTATCTCAAACTAGAGCTGGATGTACACGGTAAATGGAAAAGTCCTAGCGAGTGAAATAGGGAGATCTTGGAGTACTGGTTCCCTGAAAGTGGCAGGTCAGGTGGTCAGTGTAGTGAAGAAGATGGTACTTGGCATGCGGTCCTTCATTGGCAAGTGTATTGCATACAACTGTTGGCACATCATGATTCAGCTGTATAAGTCATTGGTGAGACCACACTTAGAATAATGTGTGCAATTGTGGTTAGCCATTTATAGAAAGGATGTCATTAAGTTGGAAAGGGTGCTGAAGAGATGTGCTACAATGTTACCTGGACTTGCACATTTAAGTTATAGGAAGAGGTTGAGCAGCCTGAGACTCTTCTTTGGAGAGTAGGAAATTGTAGGATGACCATACTGAATACAAAACCACGAAGGGCATGGATTCAGCGAACGCACACAGTCTTTGAAAGCTCGATAGCATGAGCTTAAGGTGAGAAGAAAGAGATTTAAAAAGTACCATAGGGGCAATGTTTTCATTCAGAGAGTAGTCCATTACTGGAATGAGCTACCAGTGGAAACTATAGAAGCAGAGACAATTACGACTTTTGAAAGATATTTGGATAGGAAAAGTTGAGAGGACAATTGGCCAAATGTAGTTAAAGGAGATTTGTCCCGATGCCATCTTAATCTGCATTAAGGCAACGTAGGCCAAAGGGCCTGTTTCTATGCTGTATATCTCTATTGTCCTATGATTCTGTACAACCAAGTACCTCCAAAATGCAAATTTAGGATACATACGTCTGCACCACCACAAGAAAGGCCTCTGCAACTGTGTGAAATTTTAAGACATGCAGTAAACACAAGGAACTGAAGATGCACATTTACAAAAATGAAAATTTGCACAAAATTTTAAAAAACCCCGACCATTTTCTGAAAATGATATTTCCAATCACATGATGATAAAGATGCAAGATCAAGGCACTAACTCAATCCACTGATTTATTTTGAATAACAAAAGAAAATCACTGACATGCTTACAATTTCTGTACACCTATTCTGGAAATGTAAAGGCAAGTTTACCCAATTCTACTTCAAGAACCAAACAGATAGAAAACATGTTTATTCAAAGGCTAAAACAACTGTCTGGAAACCAAGCAGACAATATGCACACATGCATTGACAAAACCTGTGCAAAGTGATTAGATGTTTTAAAAGATACCAATTTCATGAGATCAATGAAAGAATCAGCAAGGCATTTGGTTCAATTTGTAGAGTCTGTAAAGTTCAAAGCAAGGATTCTACTTTCCTGAATGGAAAACAAGTACAATTTGATGAATTGACATGAAAATAATGTAACTTAAAGTAAGTCATTTTCTGTGATGCTGCCATAGTTAGGACTTATGATTCAACATTATGATTTTGGAGAGAATCAGCCCGAATTCAGCATTGGATACATTGGCTGGGACTTGCTCAAGGCCATTGGCAGAAGGTTATGTTCCATGGACAAGAACTGCCCACTGTGTAGAGAATGGCAAAAGCTGTGACAATTTGTTCAAATAAAGGACACAAGTATTCAAGTTTCTTATTAAATGTATTTCTTTTGTATCATGTTGTTTAGCCTGATACCCGCTGAATTATTAAGTTATTTTATAAAGTGAAGTTCTGATCACATTTACTGCGTTTGCTGTAGTTTTTGTTATTCTAGTCCCTTGCACAATTGTCCAAAGCATTGTACACATTTGATGATGCCAATATTCCGTGCTACTTGATAGCAACTATATTCAGCAATGAAATAATTGTTATAAGTTCTGGGGCAGAATTAGGCTCTTTGGCCCATCAGTTTCTTTCTGCCATTCAATCAAGGCTGATCTATCTTTCCATCCCAACCCCATTCTTCTGCCTTCTACCCCATAACTTCTCACATGCTTACTAATCAAGCAGTTTTAGAAATGTTACTATTAATTACCTTGAATAATCTCCTTATATGCAATTTATATGGCTGTCTGCATTTTAATCAAAGAGAAGGAGAAAATGTCAAACCTCAAATATCTCTGGAGAAATGATGCTTGACAGAACCAAGTACCAGATGTGTTTGAGTCAATGACTCAGCTATTTATTTACAAGCTCAAACTGAAGGATTAAAAGAAGCTGGGATTTAAAATTCCAGACGTAACTAATAATGCATAACATCAGCAGCAATTGGCTAATTAAAATAAAAATTGCATCTAACCCCTCACCTAAAAAAACAGGATAATTAAAATGGTTGCAATGAGATACTCTTGTGGCAATTGGTGGATGTGGATGCCTCATTTAAACATGCATTTCGATCAGATCGTACCCTCTGCACCAGCCAATTGGTAGACTCATCAAAATGTAGAAGTGAAATCTGATGAGGCATTTCAGACTATGTTATTACTTCGTCTCAGCAGCCATATTCAACACACAGTGCCAGCCTGCCCAGGATCTTAAGACGCATAGAAGCGCGAAACACAGAAGTGCATTTTAAATCATAAAATTATTACCTGTGTGGCCTGGAAGAGAGGAATTGCATCATTTGTGCAGACAATTGATTGGGTTAATAACTCACTGCAGACCTGTTGAACTGTTGTTTAAGAAGGAACTGCAGATGCTGGAAAATCGAAGGTAGACAAAATTGCTGGAGAAACAGCGGGTGAGGCAGCATCTATGGAGCGAAGGAAATACGCAACCTTTCGGGTCGACACTCTTCTTCAGAATGATGTGATGGGTGGGGGGGGGGAGACAGTGGGCTGAGGGAGAGCTGGGAAGGGGAGGAGAAAGCATGGACTACCTGAAATTAGAGGTCAATGTCCATGCCGCTGGGGTGTAAACTGCCGATGGAGATGAATCCTGATATATGTGTGGCAATGCATTTTGGGAGTTTTATTGAGACTAGTACATGTTGGGATCTGAGTCAAGTCAAGAGAGTTTTATTGTCATGTGTCCCAGATAGGACAATGAAATTCTTACTTGCTTCAGCACAACAGAATATGTAAACATAATACAAAACTGAAGATAAAAGTTCAGTGTGCCTATAGACCATAGACCATATATACACAATAAATAAACAGATATAGTGCAATAATAATAATAGACTGTTATTGTTCAGAGCTTATTCAATGTTGTGTTTAATAGCCTGATGGCTGTGGAGAAGAAGCTGTTCCTGAACCTGGATGTTACAGATTTCAGGCTCCTTCCCGATGGCAATGGTGAAATGAGAAATTGTGGAATAGAGGAACCTTAGTGTGCTGTTCCAAATATTCCTAAAGGTGGCAAAGCATGTAGATAATATGGTTAAAAAAAAGACAGACGGGATGCTGGCCTTCAATAGGCAGGGCATGGAAGAGAGAAGTAAGGAAGTTATGCTTCAACTTTATATCACGTTGGCCAGACCTCTGCTGGGCTTTTTCATGCTCAACACACTTTGGGAAAGATGCGGTAGCAACGGAAAGGGTGCAGAGAAGATTCACCAGGATGTTGGCTCGGACAAAGTGTTTCAATTACGAGGAAAGACAGGGGAGGCTACCTATTTTTGCCTGGGACAGAGGACATTAAGAATAGACATGATTGAGGCATGCATATAAAATAGAAAGATTAAATGAGAACTTACCATTTGAAGTTTGATTGTTATTTTATGTTGAAGTGAGGTAATACGTGAAGAACCCACCAGCCCGCATGCGCGTCAATCTTCAAAGCAACTGTATGAAACCACAGACCACTTGCACAAACTTAAATTATAGAAAGATTAATAACGCTTGTCTTACCGAATGATCTTTATGAGATTCATAGTTGGGAATGGAGGGCACGTAGTCCCTCACTTCATTTTATCATAAAATAAAGATCAAACTTTAAACAGTAAGTTCTCGTTTAATCTTTCTATTTTATATCGAAGTCTCGTGATGAGCCTACCTGAAGCCTTCAAAGTCCTGTTGTTTCATGCAGTAAACCAATCTGTGTGTGAAACACTTAAACAGATAAACCATAAATGGTAGAAAATACATGGGTTATTAACAACATGATGCTAGCTTACATACATGTACATTGCCCTTAATCAGACCACAGTCCCAATTGCCTTTGGGTTAGACAATAGCTCATGCAACACTGTTCAGAACTCTATCTGCAACCATCCAGCTATGTTCAATGAATTTTTATATCTTCTGAAGTGCGCTTATCTGAGCCTCCTTCTGTTGCAAGATGATCAAAGGGGAAATTCCATTCTATTGGCTGCTAATGAGCCAGCCTCCATGGTAGAGTGAGACTTGAAAATATTTGAATTCACTCCCGCTTTTAGCTGCTTACACTCTATCCATCTTTAAATAATCTGCACCAATGATCTCTTGTGAAATTATTAAATAACTATGAAAAAACTTCATTTCATAGGTACTAGTAAGCTCAGTATACCTTTTTACATAATCAACACCCCCAATCTCCGACCTGGTGGATATGCTGTCAACTCCAACTTACCCAACCGTGCCTGTTTGCTTTATGAGCTCATTCATAAAAGCTTATCCTTATGTCAAATATGACCCAGAGTTCCAGCCAGAGATTGAATAAAGACTGTGCTCTTTGTGCTGAAATCAGTTGCCAAAAGCATAATTAACTTAATAGATACTGCTCCAACATTAGGAATACACAATATCTGCATAATAATTTATGCTGATACACATTCCACACTACTTTGAGCATCGGTTTTAGAGTATTCATATAAAAGACGCCTTCCATAATCTTAGTCAACAGTGGGTGAATAATCAATAATTTATTGCCCCACTTATAGTACTAGATACAATTACCAAGCAGCACGAGCAGTGTCAATTGTGCTATAACACAATCGCTTCTCTAAGTCCAAACTGAAAGAACTACAAACCTCTGCTACTTCTGTTTAAAAGTAGCTCACATGTGTCTCTTCACAAACTTCCCATACAACCATGCAGAGCTAGCTGCACAAGAAATCGGCTGAACTGGCCACCACTCGAGCCTTCGAGTAATTAGGAGCTTCTTTCAGCCGCATTTTTTACAATGGAAGCCCTGGATGAGTAGGCTAAATTGGCACTATTAAAATTCATGTTGCTTCATCTTTAATTATCTTAAGAGGCATCTTCTGATAAAACCCCTGAGTCTAATCTGCGACAAAAGCATGTCGTCTGTAAACTCCATGACACAAAGCCCTTTAGATCTAAGTAGGGCAGCATAATTTTAGAACCTTTGTAAGTAACATAGGCCTGAAGCCAACCCCTAGGTAGAGCCTAAAATTTCCACCACTGGCTTTGTCAACAAAACAACAGATATATCTGTGCCTCTCGTGTATACGTATGGAAATATGCATCTTCAAGATCACTTGAGGACCTAAATCCTCAGAATCAGCTACATTGCTGATGAGAATTATCCATCTTAAACTGGTTAACCAAACACATCATTAGACTAGCCAAATCCTAACCTGATTTGGCAAGCTACATTTTTCTTCCCCTGACA